>NC_081562.1:83818468-83867843 GCF_022355385.1 Mustela nigripes | reverse complement strand
ACACTGTTGGTGGGAATGCAAGCTGGTGCATTCCCACCAACAGTGTAAGAGGGTTCCCCTTTCTCCACATCCCCTCCAACACATGTTGTTTCCTATCTTGTCAATTTTGGCCATTCTAACTGGTGTAAGGTGATATCTCAATGTGGTTTTAGTTTGAATCTCCCTGATGGCTAGTGATGATGAACATTTTTTCATGTGTCTGATAGCCATTTGTATGTCTTCATTGGAGAAGTGTCTGTTCATGTCTTCTGCCCATTTTTGGACATGATTATCTGTTTTGTGTGTGTTGAGTTTGAGGAGTTCTTTATAGATCCTGGATATCAGCTTTTTGTCTGTACTGTCATTTGAGAATATCTTCTCCCATTCTGTGAATTGCCTCTTTGTTTTGTTGACTGTTTCCTTTGCTGTGCAGAAGCTTTTGATCTTGATGAAGTCCCAAAAGTTCATTTTCGCTTTTGCTTCCTTTGCTTTTGGAGACATATCTTGAAAGAAGCTGCTGTGGCCGAAGTCAAAGAGGTTACTGTCTATGTTCTCCTCTAGGATTTTGATAGATTCCTGCCTCATGTTGAGGTATTTTATCCATTTCGAGTTTATCTTTGTGTATGGTATAAGAGAATGGTCGAGTTTCATTCTTCTATACATAGCTGTATATATATACACACACACATATATATCCCAGCTTCGTTTATTGAAGAGATTGCCTTTTTTCCACTGTATATTTTTTCCTGCTTTGTTGAAGATTATTTGACCATAGAGTTGCAGGTCCATATCTAGGATCTCTACTCTGTTCCTCTGGTCTATGTGTCTGACTGACTTAACTTTGCTCTGCATTACATTCTCCAGTTCCATCCATATCATTGCAAGTGGCAAGATTTCATTTTTTTTTTTATGATTGAGTAGTATTCCGGCATACATATATACCATCTTCTCTCTCTCTCTTTTTAAAATTAACATATAATGTATTGTTTGTATCAGGTGTACAGGTTGGTGATTCATCAGGCTTACACAATTCACAGTACTCACCATAGCACATGCCCTCCCAATGTCCATCATTATACCACATCTTCTTTATCCACTCATCTGTCGATGAACACTTGGGCCATTTATCTATTTTGGCTATTGTAGATAATGCTGATATAAATGTAGGGGTGCATGGATTCCTTTGAGTTAGTGTTTTTGTAGTCTTTGTAGTCCTTTATCTTAAATTAGAAAATATAGGAGTACCTGTATGGCTCAGTTGGTTAAAATCTGACTCTTGATTTGGGTTAAGATTATAATCTCAGGGTAGTGAGATCAAGCCCTGCATTGGGCTCCATGCTCAGTGGGGAGTCTACTTGTTCCTCTCCTTCTGCCCTTCCTCCTGTTCTCTCTCTAAAACAAACAAACAAATAAAATCTTTAAGAAATTCTTCAACACATTGAAGTCTGGTTTCCACCCACTCCCACTCCCACTGTTACTGATTTTACACATTTATGAAAGAGAATATTTCAGAGCATGAGAAGCCAGTCAGTAGGTGTAGACTGCCCAGGTTTAAATTGGTCCAAACCAGTTCTCCTCAAGTCTAATCACTGAAAAATCCTTTACATGAATGTGCATTTTGCCTAATATCTCTCCTAGAAAATTAGATTTCATGTATGAGAGATGGGTTCAATTGCTCTGGGGAACTGACCAGTTTTTTTTTTTTTTTAAATTGATTTGACAGAGATCACAAGCAGGTAGAGAGGCAGGCAGAGAGAGAGAGAGAGAGAGAGAGAGAGAGAGGAGGAAGCAGGCTCCCTGCAGAGCAGAGATCCCGATGTGGGGCTCTATCCCAGGACCCTGGGAGCGTGACTTGAGCTGAAGGCAGAGGTTTTAGCCCACTGAGCTGCCCAGGTGCCCCCAAACTGACCAAATCTTAATGCTAGTTTTCTACTTCCTTTCTCCTTTTAGCAATTTTAAGATTTTAAAGTCTAACACTTCTTAATACAATAAACCAACAAATTCTCTAGATACTTCTAAGCAACAAGGTTAAGCAAATGGACAGTTTTCATGGAAATAGGCTTCTTCTTCTTCTTCTAAAGATTTTATTTATTTGTTTGACAGAGAGAGACACTGGGAGAGAGGGAACACCGGCAGGGAGAGTGGGAGAGGAGGCAGGCTTCCTGCTGAGTAGGGAGCCTGATGTGGGACTTGATCTCAGGACTCCAGGATCATGCCCAGAGCTGAAGGCAGATGCTTAACGACTGAGCCACCCAGGTGTGCCACAAATAGACTTCTTAAGGACATGTAAATAGACCATTATAAGTAGCAAAGCTGAAGGTGAGTTCATATAGAGAATATTCCCTTGTAAATTGAGGGCAAAAATTACAGCATTTCTTGCTGCTTCTTTTGCCTGACATAATGGGTGTAATAAAGCAAAACACAGGTGAAAGGAGATTGAAGTTTACCAGCTCCTCAACAAGACTTAAAGACTACTGCCTCCAGCTTTGATTTTCTTTTTCAACATTACTTTGGCTCTTTGGGGTCTTTTCTGGTTCCATACAAATTTTAGAATTGCTTGTTCCAGCTCTGTGAAAAATTTTATTTTGATAGGGATTGCATTGAATGTGTAAATTGTTTTGGGTAGCATAGACATTTTAACAATATTTGTTCTACCAATCCCTGATCATGGAATGTTTTCCCATTTCTTGTATCTTCCTCAATTTCTTTCATAAGTGTTCTATAGTTTTTAGACAATTCTGACTTGTTTCACTGCATTGGAAGGAAATTGCAAAATGTTCTTAAGTAATTTGAGTGGTAGTGTTGTCTGTTTTATTAAGGTGTAATTTCCTCAATCTGATATTTGTTATTATCATGAAGCATGTGGTTGAATATCGCTTAATATTAAATACTTTGTATTAAAGAGAGAATCATTAGAATTTTTTATTGTTAAATATTTGAGGTCATAAGAAATGTTGAATATTATTTTCATGCCTATTAAGAGTCTATTAGGGTGGACATATGATTATTCACTTTAACCTACTGATTTGAGGGATCAAATCAATAACAAAGTTTGCTTGATCTTGGATTATTATTTACATTGTTATTCTTTCAGTATACTTTACACTTGATCTTAGCCAAAAGTCCAAGAAGTGATTCAGTATACTTTCAGATTCAACAGATTAATATTTCATTTAGAATTGTCTATATAATCATTACAAGATGATAATATTACAGGTTTGAGCCAGAGTTACTTTAGCTCTCAAAATGCATTGACAGCTTCCCCTATTATTCTGTACTCTAAACAATTCATATAACATTGAAGTTTGGACTCATTTGAAAAACTGTCTGTGCTTGTTGCCCTTTTGAGCGAATTCTTTGATTTTTAAAAAATTTTAATTATCTAATGGCTCAATTTTCTTTTTCTTGACTTACATATTCTTTAAAATTGAACAAAAGCCCACTTTTCAAATTTTTTGAGATGATTCTTAACATTTCCTTAAAATTTTTATATTTTACATGCTGTGTTACTGTTTTTCTTTCTTTTTTTGAATATGCTCTATGAGGTTATATCAAATTTTAGAGTTTTTTGAATGGCTACAACCTTAATTTACTTCCCAATTTTGTTTTTCTGTTTTCTGACTTGTTAATTTGTGCTTTTAGTTCCTTTATCCTCCTTTTCATATTTAGTTTCTGTTATCTTTCTAATGCTTGGATTTGAGCTTTTAGAAACTTAAATTTTCAATGAATTCAATGAATTATATGAATTCAGTGAATTCATATAAGGATAGATAGATTACAATAAAGAAATCTAAATACTGGCAATATTTCATAACTTTAGTATATCATGTTCTAATATTCATAATATTCTACATAGAGTTTTGATTGTTTTGTTGACATAGGATTTTTTTTTTTTTTTTTTTTTTTTTTTTTTTTTTTACCAATGCTTTATTTACCAGGGGTTGGGATTTGCAAAAGTTATCTTCTATTTAATAAATGCCTCTTTTGTTTTTAGTACTTCCTGCAATTCCTCACAGTCAGATGCCGAATCTCCTGAAATGATCATTGAATCTTTTCAACCTAATTATTTTGTTGTCTTATCAATCTGTTTTGTGGAAAATTGTCTTCACATTCTCTTCCAACCAACAGAGCACAGACTTTCCAAATAAGGAGCCCAAATCAGCCCAAATCAAATCTGAACAGAGTCTGCCTTGGAATAATAAGCAGGCTTTGTTCAGACAAGCTCTGGAATTTTTCTTCCAAGTTTTATGACACTGTGTGTGGGAGAAAGTGGGGAGAAAAGAAGAAATGTGAAGGAACAGTCTTTGTAACTGTGTCTTTGTCACTACTTAGAGATATTTCCCCAGTGTCCTTCTCACAGCCGCCTTCACCTCTTTGTTCTTTAGGCTGTAGATGAGGGGATTCAGCAAGGGCGTGACTACACTGTACTGCAAGGAGATGAGCAGATCCAAAGAGGAACCCAAGGGAGGCATGAGATAACAAAGAAAACCTGAACCAAAGAACAGGGTCACTGCAATGAGGTGGGAGGAGCAGGTGGAGAAGGCCTTGCTTCTGCCTGAGGTGGAGCTGATGCTCAGAATAGTGGAGATAATACGAGCATAGGAGAAGAAGATTGGGAGGAATGTTCCAAGCCCATGCAATAAAATGGAAGAGAGCAGGATATTGGTAGTGATGGAGATATCAGAACATGACAGAGGGAAAAGGGCAGGCAGCTCACAAATGTAGTGGTGTATAGTTTGGGCCTCACAGAAGTCCAGGTTAATACCCAAAAGCACAATGATAAATGCATCGAGAGAGGCCAGTCCCCATGAGGCCACCACCAGCCTCACACAGAGCTGGCTGCTCATCACCTGGCCATAGAGCAGTGGGTGGCAGATGGCAGCATAACGGTCATAGGCCATCACTGAGAGCAGAAAGGCTTCAGTTCCTGCACCAAAAAACACAAAGAACACCTGAGTCAGGCAGGCCTCTACTGAAATAGTTTTCTTCTCAGACAGAAGGTCCTTCAGTAGCTTGGGCTCAGTGACTGAAGAGAAACAGAGGTCTAGGAAGGACAGGTTGCTCAGGAAGAAGTACATGGGGGTGTGGAGGCGGGCATCAGTTCTGATCACCAGCAGCATCATCAGGTTCCCCGTCACGGTCAGGAGGTAAATCCCCAGGAAGAACACAAAGAGCAGAGCCTCGATGTGGGGGTTGTTGGACAGCCCGGTGAGAATAAACTCAGTGATGGTGCTGTGGTTCCTCCAGGCCATTTGTGGAGGGGATTTCTTGGAATAAAATACAAAGGGAATGATAACACCTATGATAGTTTCCATTTTTTAGGGCATCATCATGTCTTCTTATACATCCCTCCCATCCTGCTTAGTTTGACCTTGTGCTCAGGTATTTCAAAGCTGCTCTCACTGTATCTCAGGGAGAGTTTTTATCCTTTCTTGTACTTTAGAGTACTTTATCCTTTCATGCACTTTAGAGAATTCTATTCCTGTTTTACAGGGGTTTATTTGAAAAATAATATGGCTGGCTCACTTACACATTAGTGTTACTCACTTCTTGTTGCATGCTTCAAAGTTCAGAGAGACTGTGGACTCTGAGAAACAAACTGAGGGTTTTGAAAGGAGGTTGGGGAGATGGGTGAGCCTGATTGTGGGTATTAAGGAAGGCATGTATTCCATGGAGCACTGGGTGTGGTGCATAAACAATGAATCTTGGAACACTGAAAAAATAAAAAAAAAAAGAAAAGAAAAGAAATCCTTACAATAATGTTTCAAAAACCATTATATAACATATCTACAGCAAACTATTATATAACATATCTACAGCAAATAAACCTTTTCTCTTCTCTTCATTCTTTTTATTCAAAATAATCCAAGTCTTCTTACTTCCTAAACAGTGTGTTAAACTTAATAGTACTTTTTTTTTTTGGTATGCAGAGTATAAAAAAAAAATTTCCTATCTGTTTTCATGCATGGAAATTTCCCCCATTTTACCCTGGAGGAAGATGATATTGAGCCCTGGTGAGAACCTGTAGAAGAGCCAGGAAATGAATTCCCTAGTTTTCTCCTAATTCTGATCCCAGTGTCTAGGCCTGGTTCCAGAAATGAAGAATACTTTTCTTCCCCTGACATTCAGATTTTCTTATTTGTCCTTACCCTATATTATTGCCTTTTTGGCCCATTTTGATACTAGAAAGGCCTATTTATTTTTGTGTCTTTGATTATATTGTTCTCCTTTTGGATGTTCTTCTTCTGTATTCCACGGACCTGCATTTTCAACTGCCTTCCAGCATCCCCTCAAATCTTGCTATTTCCTTGTCAAGTGTACTTAAAAACCTGATTCTTTTAACAAATCCATCAGCCCAAGCTCAAGCTCACCCTCGATACAAGTCTAGGTTACCTGTGTGCCTGGAGCAAACAGTGCAATGTCTTCCTTGGTATGTGACCTCAGCTAGATCCAGTGGTGGTGAAGTATAAATAGCTGGAGGATTTACTTTTGAGGATCTTGCATGGATAAAATTATAAACAGTGTTGAAAGAAAACATTTTGCTTGGAATCTACTCAACTGAAGTGGAAAGGTAAATTTATTTTTTGCTTTTCAAAGATTTGGAGAGCACCAGGGATTTGTGGATAGCTCTATCCTGAAAATAGTTTCCAGTTTTCTACTTTTACTCATAAGGCAGTACCTGACCACAGTATCTTTGGGGAGTTCAGGTTCTCATCTAAGAAGACTAGCATTTTTGCAAAACTATTTTTCATTAGTGTGCTAACATCCACACTTCGTGTGGATGATGGCAGCAGCTATTTTTGTCATATGATCTTGGGATCTCACCCTTCTCACCATCCTAAATAGCAAATCAAATGGACTCTACGGATTTCTTTAAAGACCAAGGACAAAGTCTTCTATTCAATTCTAGATTACATTCCAAGCATGAAAATGCATCTATTTTAAACAAGAAAATGAATATTAGCTTTCATTTACTGTTTAGAATGAAAGACATTTTCAGCTTTATTTCATACTGACATTAAGAGACACTGATGTCAGATTTACACGAGGTTGAGGACAAAAGACTGAAATTAAACAAGGGGTAATTGAAAGGGTAAAATATGTAAATATGAGGATTTCAGAAGTGTTCTAGAGTTTTTGGCTATATTTGGAATGAATAAGTGAATGAAGGGTGTGTTTGGAAGGTCATTTTCCAAATGGTTTGAGGCTTCTAGGGGCTGGATGCCCTGTTCTGACCTTATGTGCATGAGGAAGAATTTGAAAGGGGAGAAAGATATCAGTACTGGAAGCAGGAGGGACCAAAAGGTCAATGTAACCCAGTTGAAACTATTTTCATAGCTGTCCTCTCCAGTATCTCTCATACTATTCATATTTTCACAGTGATGACTAGATTGGAAGCTTGTTCTAGTAATTGAAAAAAATACAAATAGGAGGTCTGTGCAAGCAAGGGAATAAGTAGTTTCAATGAGTCAACATATATTTCTGATATTCTCATTTCATTCCTGGTGTCAACTTTCTGCAGTTTTTTTGGGATCCTTACGCACAAGAGGATTAATGTCTAGACTGTGAGATGTCCCTGTCACAATGTCATGAGGAAGTGAAGACAGATCTTTCTCATATCTTGTCCAAGGCAGCTGGGATAAATGAACATTTTTAGGAACAGAGACACCAGGGTCCAATCTAGGGAAGAAAGTGGCCTAGGAAGGGGTGGGAAGTTTCCACCACAAATTTAGGAAAGAGGAATAGGTTGAACAGGAGTCTCAGGATCTAGCAGTAGTGGGATGTATTAGAAAGTTCCAGGGGATGGGCTCATGGTGGGGCATGGTGAGCAAAATTATAATACACATAGAACGTTCTAGGAATTAAAAATGGAGGGATAACAGATAAGTTGAAGGATATTACCATACTCCTGGTTTTTCCTGGAGGAGGCAGCTCCTGTGCGTTCTGCTTTCCCATTCAGATGGACACATCATAAAGAAAGTCTCCCCATAAGAGAACCTACGCCTGACTCTTGACAGAACAGATAGTTTTATCTTCTGGCTGTCAGAGGGTATTAGACATTAGAATAGTTCAAACTTTACAAACACTGAGGATAACAGGATCTCAAGATCATTTCCTGAATACCTGAACCTAGATTGGTGTCATTCTGCAATGCAGACCACTATCCGGAAGGACAAGAATGGTATCTCTAAAGAAGCTCATATTTTCAACTGGCATATACTTCATTAAACCTTCCTCACCTGATTTCGGATCTAGCAACCTGCCATCTCATTTATTTCCTCTGTGATTCTGAATACTATCTGAAGAATACTACTTAAAGAAAGAACAATCTAACACAACCAATCAGAGACCATCTGTAGTTACATAGCGTTGTGCTGGGTTTGGCACCCAGGGGAAGCTGGGCCAATGCCTTGTATTCTCTGAAGTCTAGTCTGAAACCAGGTTCTGGACTCAACTAATTAACACAGTTTGCAGTTAACTAGAAAGGTAAACAGATAGGGGAGTATTTGAAATTTCTGAATTGGAGCAATTACTTAAAGCCTAAAAGAGAATTTTATTAGGCTGGTTGGGACTGGTGAAGGAAGAATAAGAATGTGGGGCTTCATCCCAGGACCCTGGGATCAAGACCTGAGCCAAGGCAGAGGCTTTAACCCACTGAGCCACCCAGGTGCCCCCATGATGTATCTTTAAACAACATCTGTATTATCTCCCCATCTCTCATTTTCTGGCAATCATCATTTACTCTCTTTTTTGTGTGTGGCTTTTTAAGATTCTATACATAAGTGGTATCATACAGTATCCGTCTTTCTATGTCTGACTTATCTCACTTAACATAAAGTGCTCAAGAGGCATTTATGTTGTTACAAATGGTACGATGTCCTTTCTTATGGCTGGATAATATTCCATTGTATACATACACAACATATTCCTTATCCATTTCTTTCTTTCTTTCTTTTTTTCTCATTTATTTATTTGCAAGAGAGAAAGAGAGAACACATGAGAGGCAGAGGGAGAGGGAGAAGCAGATACCCCACTGAGCAGGGAACCAGACATGGGGCTCAATCCCAGGACCCCAGGATCAGGACCTGGGCGGAAGGTGGATGCCTAACCAACTGAGCCATCCAGGTGCCCCTTCCAGCCATTTATTCCTTGATGGACACTTAGATTATTCCCATATCTTAGCTATTGTGAATAATGTTGCAGTAAACACAAGATTGCATATATCTCTTTGATATCCTATATTCATTTCCTTTTGGTAGATACCAAGAAGTGGAATTGTTGGATTATATGGTAGATCCATTCTTAATTTTTTTGAGAAACCTCATATTGTTTTCCATAGTGGCTGAACCAGTTCATATTCTCATAACATAATACCCTACATTTGGTAATAGCTACCAAAAATGACATGAAACACCCTTTTCAAGGCCTGTACCCCTGGGGATAAAAATACATGTTTATAAAAAATAAAAAATTTAAAAAAAAATTTAAAAAAATATGAAAAAAAAATGGTGCTGGGAAAATTGGACAGCCACATGCAGAAGAATGAACCTGGACCATTTCCTTACACCACACACAACGATAAACTCAAAATGGATGAAAGACCTCAATGTGAACCAGGAATCCATCAAAATCCTAGAGGAAAACCCATGCAGCAACCTCTGTGACCTTGCCCACAACTTCTTACTAGACATACCTCCAAAGGCAAAAAGAAGAATGAACTATGGGGACTTCATTAAGATAAAAAGCTTCTGCACAGCAAAGGAAACAGTCAAGAAAACCAAAAGGCTGGTGGTTATCTGCTTAATCAAAGAGAAGAGGGACTGCAGGGAGTATCAGATTACAAAAGTTTCCTCACATTTGTTTGAATCTACTCTTAAAACTACTGTTGCAACATTCTTTTGGTGCTTCTCATTAGTTCAATTCTAACTGTCAGTGAGATATGAAGGCAGTAGTGAAACCCTTAAAGAATGTAGCAACCTGGGGTGCCTGGGTGGCTCAGTGGGTTAAAGCCTCTGCCTTTGGGTCAGGTCATGATTCCAGGGTCCTGGGGTGGAGCCCTGCATGGGTTTCCCCGCTCAGCGGGGAGCCTGCTTCTTCCTCTCTCTCTCTCTCTTCCTGCGTTTCTGCCTACTTGTGATCTCTGTCAAATAAATAAATAAAAATCTTAAAAAAAAAAAAAAAGAATGTAGCAACCAGCATGTGTTTGATCCTTACTGAAACTATGCAGACTGTAAATCCTCCTTCCTGACTAAGGGTCAACATTTTCCCTCATCAATAACAAGTATTTTAGGGTGTCATTATTGTTAGACAGAAAATAACATTGAACAAGTATAAGTTATCACACTTAAAACAATCTATTTTGAGGAAAATCATAAATAGTATAGAAAAATTTCTCAGAAGATACAAATTTGGTGAATTATATAACACGTAATGCATGCTAGAATATATGAAAAGGAAATTACTCCAAAACAATTGACTAGACCCCCTTGCATTCCCCAAGTGGGCTAAGTGGAAAAAACAAACCTCTTGAAGGAGGTTAATTGTTGCAGAGGGCTGCATTTTCCTGTCTTACCTTAGAAGGAGTGACATTTTCCCTCGTTTTGAAACTCTCAAGAAACAGAATCAATAGAGTTCTTTGTATCACCCAAATCACTTACCTGCTGATGGTGCTGACCTGAATTTTAGTGTTTTTGTCTATCTGCAAGGGCTTCTTCATTAAAGCACCAAGGCCCCCACAGACCCCAAGTTTATAACTTTTCTTTCCCTGAGATTCAACACTTTTTGGTGAAATCTTATGGTTTTCATGCCTTTCTGTACATTTAATCCTAAAAAATAATCCAGTACACACACATTGTTTTATTCAGTGTCAATGAAACAGTAATACAGTGTCAATGAAACAGGAATAAATTATGATTAAAACTTTTAATCAAGACGAGTATATATTCCGTTGATCAGCCTTTGAGCAGGTTTTAATCTGAACCACCTTCACCTACCCTCGCCCTACCCTCAAGGTTATCTGTGTGGCTCTTTCTTAAGCTCTTCTGTGGTGTCTTTTAGCATCTAAAACAATGGGCCATCAGGAAGATTGTAGTAACAACTCAACAGATATCTTGAAGCCTGTAGTTCTTTCCTTATTGATCATCTCTTTGTAGCTTGCTACCTGTGTCGTTACAAACATTTTCCCAAGGTTCTTTTCAGAGCTGCTTTTTTTTTCCCCTTTGTTTTTCAGGCTGTAGATGAGGGGATTCACTAGAGGAGTGACCACACCATATTGTATGGAGAAGATCAGCTCCAGATCCTGAGGTTGGCATTAGATGACGGGGGAAAGCCGAGCCATGGAAGAAGCTCACTGCAGTGAGGTGGGAGGAACAAGTGGAGAAGGCCTTGCTTCTGCCTGCGGTGGAGCTGATGCTCAGGATGGTGGAGACAATGTGCACATAGGAGATGAAGATCAGGAAGAATGTACCAAAATCATGTAGGAGTGTGGAACAGACCGGCGGTGAGGTTGGCAGAGACGTCAGAGCAGGACAAAGGGAAGAGGGAGGGCAGCTCACAGCTGTAGTGATGGATGGTATGGGCTGCACAGAAGTTCAAGTTCATAGCCAGGAGGATGTTGGTAAGTTTATCCAGGAAACTCAGGGTCCATGAAGCCCATAACAGCCTCATATACAGCTGGCTGCTGACCATAGAGCAGAGGGTGACAGATGGCGGCATAGCAGTCATAGGCCATGGCAGAGAGCAGTAAAATTTCTTTTCCTGCAATGGCAACTGCAAAGAAGGCTTGAGTCATGCATCCCTCTATTGAAATGATTTCCTATTTATTTATTTAAGATTTTATTAATTTATTTGAGAGAGAGACAGTGAGAGACAGCATGAGAGAGGAGAGGTCAGAGGGAGAGAAGCATACTCCCTGTGGAGCTGGGAGCCCAATTCGGGACTCAGTCCTGGGACTCTGGGATCATGACCTGAGCTGAAGACAGTTGCTTAACTAACTGAGCCTCCCAGGCATCCCGATTTTTCCTTTTAGACAGGAGGTTCTCCTGAAGCTTGGACATAGTGACTGAAGAAAAGCAAAGATCCAGGAAGGAGAGGTGACTCAGGAAGAAGTATATGGGTGTGTGGAGGTGAAAATCAGTTCTGATCACCAGCAGCATTGGCAGGTTCCCCACTAGGGTCAGGAGGTAAATCCCCAGGGCAAAGAGCCGTGCCTGGACACTGAGGTCCGCAGGCAGCCCAAGAAGGATGAAATCAGTGATTGTGCTGTGGTTTCTCCAGGCCATTTAGAGAGCACGTTTCCTAGAAATAAATTGTTAGGGTACAGAGTCGACCACCTCTCAATTAGACAGAGAACACTCTCGATCATGCAAGTCACACAGCGAGGTTTATTTCCAGCTAGCTGGAGTCCAAGTATCCGCCTGTCACAGCGGGTTTCAACAAGGACCCTGAGCACTCAAAGCCAAGGGTTTATATAGCATTTTAAAGGCACTTTTCCATAGCTACATACATATCTTGTGCCCCACTTTGACAGTTTAACTTTGTTTAACCTTTTGCCACCCCGGCATCACCTTGGCGCCATCCTGGAAGTTAAGTGAGATTTAGGTTTAGGAGAAATTTAACTTTATTTACATTTCCCTCTGCCTCCACCTCCTTCAGTTTTATGGTGGGGAGGGCGACTTTATGCCTTGAGGAACTGAGCCATTTGTCTCTGGAAATTGGGCCATTGAAGAGATAGCCCTTTTTGTTGTAAATCACCAGGACATTTGCAAACCAAGGGAGACTCCTGTCTTGCAGGATTGTGATCTCTGCAAGTTAACTATTTGTTTTTCTTTAACATCTGGTCCCTATGGCGCCATCGCCTAACCGCCCTGGTGGTATATGATTAAGTTGTTTCTTAGGTTTTAGCTACTTTCTCTTATCTCAAGTTACAGGGCGCTGTTTGGGCTGGTAGGGACACTCAGTAAAATGGTTTCCCGGCCTTCAGGATGGCCATTCTTATGCTAACCCACTCTTACAGTGCAAGGTGCCAGCTTTTGCTTTGCCAAGATGGCTGTACTTATGTCAGGGCTAGACTCGAGGTGGGTACAGCCTTGTTTTTCTTGGCCTCCACACCTGGAGCTGGTTTCCAGAACTTGTTTTTAAGTCCCCTGGGGGAAAGGGAGCAGGGACAGTAAAATAGGTCCTTACAAAATATAGAATGGACTCAAAACTTGTCTTGATTACACCCAGTTACAGAATTAAGGACCCTCTTTTAGGTATATGTTCCTAATTATTTAGGTTTCACATATGCCTTTGTTGACTATCTAGAATCCCTTCTTCCCCATCTGGTATTTGGTTTCAAACTCACTGTGATATTTCCGTATAGCTGTTAATAATTCCGTATAGCTCTGAAAGCCTGCAGAGGAAATTTGCGATTTTGTTCAGATCTAGTCCATGATCAGTTTATTCTGTGTCCTTCAACTGGACACTGGTTTATTAGCAGTGTTCTGGGCATATTTCATACATTGTAGCAGAGTTGCTAAGGGGCTGTTTCAGCATTTATCTTCTCTTCTCCATTTTCCAACCTGTTCTTGACCCATTTCAAAACCCTCCTAAGATTCATAATAGCTTAATAGTATCATTTTGTCTTTCCATAGCTTTTTATCACTGATAATACACATTAACATATAATGTTGATCCTTTGGGACAAGATTAAAAGATGATTGTGTGTGTGTGTGTGTGTGTGTGTGTATTTTTAAAAAGAAAACAGAGGCTCCATATGGCATCCCTTAGCTTAAGACCTCATGTCAGTATGCCAACACTTAATACATAACCTAACTCCTAACTGCAGTTTCAACTTCCCAGAAAGGTAAACTTCAGCCTGTCAGCATGGAGATTTCTTGATCAACACTGAGAAATTTACTGGTAGCCCTCTTCTGTTCTCTTTAGGAAGACAACTTTGCCTAAAACAATGGACTCTTTCCTAATAATTTCCTTTTTTCCACTTTCTCTCTCTACCTTTGAAAAACCTTTCGTTTGGAACTCCCCTCTACTTCTTAGAATGTTGCCTGATTCATGAATCAATTAATAAAACCAATTAGATCTTTAAAATTTACTCAGTTGATTTTTGTTACTTAAATATATGTGTGCATGTGCGTGTATATATTACACAGATATCAAGCATACATTATACATATACATATCAAGGCACATTAAAGTTACTGAATAAAAACAAATCTGGTATCCTAGCGGAGTGTGGTGTGGTAGCTTAGAGAAAATGCTTTTGGGTATGCAGATTGTGTTCAGAAGGAGGTAATAAAAGGTTTTCTTTGCATAGTATGCATGAGGTAGTGAGCTATTCCATTCAAGTGTGTACTCTTCAAAATTTTGTTGACATATTAACTCCTATTATGCTTTTGTGAACTGCAGGATAAGAGATAGTCATGAACACCTAAAGGTTCCTTAGTGACTCTGCTGGGGTTGTTACAAAATATTGTTATCTTGGATAATAATCCAGTCAAGACCAACAATTTCTAGTACTCAAGCAAGAGGCAAACAGGAAAATAGGTTGAAAATGATATAGAATGTTGAAATGGGCTGAAGCATGTTTGCTTTATATGAAAATCCAAAGTTTGATCATTATAGCTGGAAAGAGAATGTTTTCTAAGAAGAAATGATAATTGGCAAAAATGGCTTAGACAAATATCCTTTAGGTAGAAAGTCAGTGGAGTTCTGCAGAGGGTGGTTTGAAGGCACCAGGTGGGCACATAAAGAAGGGGCATAAAGAAGTGGGAGGCGTGAAGACAGACAAGAAGGACCCCAGGGCTTATGGTCCTCCAAAGTGGAAAGAGGTTATCATAGACCTTGTGTAGGGACATATTTCTCTATTTTGGTTTCATTTTAAATTCAGGGCAGAAGTCTTTCTTCATGATCAGTCCCAGGCACTGATGCAGTGAATTCCCTACATCCACACATATTCTGGGAAACACAGGTGTTCTGTTTTTCAGAACAGCTTCTGAAAGTTGACAGCTTCTCAGTGATCTCCCTCTCCAAACTGAATCCTTCCCCATCTCTACGTAGCACTATTTGCTCATACTGGGTCCCCTCCCTTTCCCCACCTCTCCTCTCTGCTCTCCTCATCATTCTAGCTTTATTCCCTTTTATGCCCTGTTTTTATAGTAGGAGTGTTTTGTTAATATGTTTACTTGCTGTGAAAGGCAGAATTCTAAAGATGGCCATTTAAGATTCCTGCTCCGTAGTTCTTCAAACATGAATCCAGGGACTGCTGTGAAGGGATTTTGTAGATGTAATGAAAGTCCCAAATCAGTTGACCTTAAAATAAGAGATTATACAGGTGGGCCTAATCAGCTCTTTAGAAGCATAGAGTTTTCTCCAGATGGTAGAACAAGGGGACATGAGGGAGATTCAGAAAGTAAGAAGTGGGTGATACATTGTTTTGAAAATGGAGAGGACCATGTGAGAAGTGAAGGGGCCTCAATGAGGAGAAAATGATCCCCATTCAACAGCCAGCAAGGAAACAGGGATCTCACACCTACATTTTCAAGGGGTCAAATTCTGTCAACAACCTGAACCTCCAGAGCCTGTGGAGAAGAGCCCAAGTGAGTCAGCACTTTGATTTTGGTCTAGTGAGACCCCAAACAGAGAACTCAGTGGCATTTGCTTCACTTTCTGACCTAGAGAACTTCAAGGTAATAAATGGATGTTATTTTAATTTGCTAAAGTTTTGGTAACTTTTCATGGAAATAACAGAAAGCAATAGAGACTAGTATACCTAGTAAATTGTGACTTCATTCTATTGGCCACATTTTCTATTTCTGCCTATTTCCAGAGACCTTACCACAACCTATGACCCTTTCTTCTACCCTATAACCCCCAAGTCTTTGTTTCCCTTTTCTAGAGACCCAGAATCTACTATTCCTATGAAATCTTTCCCTAGACAGATTAATTCAAATTAAACATTCAGGACACAAAATATTTCAGGGTTTATCCTATTTGATTGATTTTAAAAAATGTGAATCATGAATTGACGTGTTGTTAAGTAAATCTATGAAGCTGAGGGAGTTTTCTGACTTATGTGCTCTGTGTCTAAATAGGATTGATTCTGAGCCATAGAAAACAAATAGCTTCTAGCGCTTTCCTTGATAATTTTTAAAAAGGGAGAATCAGCAATGCACATTGTAACAGGCGACAAAACAGGAAATCAGGAACTTAATGTCAAACATGAGATTTCTTGCTGCAGTTCTATTTTATGTTTATTTCATGTTATATCTCTTCTGTGCCCAGACATTGTAAATATTTTATCATCAATCTTCTCAGAGCTTCTTTCACCTCCTTGTTCTTCCAGCTGTAGATGAGTGGATTCACCAGGGGAGTGATTACACTATACTGTATGGAAAGGATCAACTCCAGAGGTGAGCCTGAGGTTGGCATGAGATAGCGAACAATGGCTGAGCCGTAGAACAGTGTCACTGCAGTGAGGTGGGAGGAGCAGGTGGAGAAGGCTTTGCTTCTGCCTGTAGTGGAGCTGATGCTCAGGATGGTGGAGAGAATGCGAACATAAGAGAAGAAGATCAGGAGGCAGGTGCCAATGGCATGCAGAAGGGCAGAGCAGAGTAGTACTGCTGAGTTGGTGGAGACATCAGAGCAGGAGAGAGGGAAGAGGGAAGGCAGCTCACAGGAGTAGTGGTGGATGGTTTGAACCTCACAGAAGTCCATATTCAAAGCCAGGAGGATGTTCACGAGTGCATCCAGAAAGGCCACGACCCAAGAGCCCCATACCAACCTCTCGCATAGCTGTTTATTCATTACCTGTCCATAGAGCAGAGGGTGGCAGATGGCAGCATAGCGGTCATAGGCCATTACTGAGAGCAGGCAAGCCTCAATCCCTGTAGTGGCAAACACAAAGAAGACCTGAACCAGGCAGCCCTCTACTGAGATGGCTTTCCTCTGAGACAGGAGGTTCTCCAGCAGCTTGGGCACGGTGACTGAAGAATAGAAGAGGTCTTGGAAGGAGAGATGGCTCAGGAAGAAGTACATGGGTGTGTGGAGGTTAGAATTTGTATGGATCACAAGTATTATCAGCAGGTTCCCCAGCAGAGTGAGAAGGTAAATTATCAGGAACAGAAAAAAGAGCAGAACCTGGACATGGGGGTCAGCAGACAGCCCAAGAAGGATGAACTCTGTGATGCTGCTGTGATTCATTGAGGCCATTTAAGGTTACTGTTCTTTAGAGAAAAATTAGGAAGAGGATTGAAATCTCTTCCAGTTTCCAGAAGGCATCATTCTTTGCTATTTATTCCCTATATCTTTCCCTATATATTCCTTCCTGCCTGGTCTGATCTCCATTTTCATTAGCCCTCACATCTGCCTTCAGTAGTTCCATGGAGTCCTTCTCCTTTCTGGCCCTCTGCTGTGCTGTCTCTGAGTTCTGGATCAGCCCCACTGGGGACTTTTCCATAAGAAAGCTAATATGCAAGGGTATGATTGACTGTGCAGGCCTACCAGAGAACTTCCCCATGACTAAATTACACAATCCTTTAGCTGGGTCCTTGTATTCCACCACATTTATCATCTTTTAGGAATTCCAGCAGATATCCTGAGGAGGTTGAGGCAGATCTTGTCTCACCTCTATTACCTCGTCTTTATGCCCTTCTTCAAAACTCTCCATGGTTCATTAACTAATTAATTAACAATAATGCTAATTATGTTAATTCTAATGATGCTAATTAACAATGGCAGAGTTGTGTTTGTGTAGCAGTTTGTCTTGCACAAATGACTTCCACCCATATTTTCCACTGTGTGTGTGTGTGTATGTGTGTGTGTTTGTACAGAGGATATTGAAACAAAAGACTGAACTCATTTCATAGGTGAGCACGGTGATCCTAGAACTTGTCTAGATCCCTACACCAATCTTTGAAAAACAAGGAACTGAATGCTGCATTTGGTTGTAGGAATAGAGATTGTCTGCTATATAACCTGCTTAGAGAAAAAGCCAAACTCCCTGGTTTGGATTTCAAAGCGTTAATCACCCAAGGTGATGCTCTACTGCTGAGGTCAGGTAGCTTTGCTTGTTCCCCATCACTCCTGTTTTCTCTCATTTGATTTAGGCTGATGTATTTTGTGTTCCTATTGATTGATTTATATCTTATATACCTTGGAATTCCCACCTTATTTATCACCTATTCCATGAATTTTTCTTTGATTACTCCCTTCTCCATTCTCACATAAATCTCTGGGAAATTAATCACGAACCACATTTTTGCTGATGATAAAAATAAAGCTAAATAAGCTAATTCAAGATTCTAATTAATCTCTAATCTAAGATCTTAAAACCTCATCTGCTTTCCTTTTCTGCGTAATATTTCATCAACACACCGTAAGCTTTGCCATTTTTTTGTATTCCTAGTTTGAGTATTATTTCTTGTGTCTACAATGAGAGTGCAGTTTCATGGAGCGTGGGAATGATTTTCTAACTCACCCCCACCATCAATAACTAATAGGCCTTAAGTAAATCATTGTTAACTAACCCTAATAAAAATTGTTAAGACTAACAAAAAATTGTTTGTTAAACAAAAATTATTTGTTAACTGATCTTAACAAAAATTAAGAAAACTTAACAGATTATGTAGTAAAAACTCTTGGAGATTATCTACATGTCTAGAGAACCAACTTCAAGTTGTAGTCAAGGGCAAAGCTTTAAGGGAGCCTGGAGTTAGAAGAGAAAGGGAAGAGATGAAATACTTACCTCCTTTTTTGCTATAACAGACTGACAGAGGCTTTATTCTTTTTGAAATTGCGAAAACCTACAGATCTCTGCTTCAGAGAGATCACCCTACACTTTGTTTAAATGTACAATATCCATCCATCCATCCATGTTATTGAATAAACATTTTTGAGTGTCTGTTTACTGTAAGGTACTGTGTTGTGCATGCAGTTGAAGACAATTCTCCATTGCATTTTTCTTGACTCTTGCATGAATGCACTTACCTGAGTATTATCTGGGTTTAACTAATCCCCCTAGGCTGTTTCTTCCTCATCAGATGCAACCTGTGGTGGTACATTCGGATTCAACCTTTCTTCAGATTCTCATGAGTGCTTTACTACCTGTTAGATTATTCGAATCTGCCTCTTGAACTCCAAATCTTTCCTGGGATCTCTACCTTTTACATCTACCACACAAATCTAATCTTGATGCATCTCACAGAGCTTTCAATAAAATGTATAATCTTGCTCTGAAGGTAAGTTTCCCAGTCTTTGAACTCCCTTTCCACCTTATTCCACCCCCGCTACCAGGCCTATCAAATATACACCTTCCAAACTCTGAGCCCTGATTTAGAATATGTATCTGAATTATCTATGAGTTCTGTCCAGGGTGTAATCTGTAGTCCAGAGGGTTGGTCCAAACTAATGAAGATTCAGCAATGAAGAATAACTACCTGCAAAAGTCAGTTTTATCTTTGAGTCCATAAAACTCTTAAAATATTTTTGACACTTTGCTTTTTATAAATCTATTGTCTAACTTAAACCCATTCAACAAAAATGCCAGTAAATTTTACAAATCATAGTTTTGTCTTTTAAAAACTAGGAACATAATAGAATTATTTTCTGATAATCAAACAACAATACTAAATCTGAGTTGTATGAGCTGTTAGCTTGTAATTTGTTTTAATGTTTAGCTTAAAAGAAAGCCAAAACCAACCACATGCTAATATATGTCACACAAGTTTCTCAGAGTTGCCCTTTTCCTCACTCTATGTCAGTATTTTTGTTTCTTCACTGACATACAGAATGCTGCCATATCAGGTGTTAAGTTACTCATTCTAAACTGTCCTATCCTGCTCATTTTAGGAGTCACGTTGGAAGGAAGGCTGATGATATTTATTATCCCCTAGCAAGTCCATAAAATACCTTTTCAAAAAAAATATTTTATTTATTTATTTAAGAGAGTGAGAGAGCGCACAAGTGGGGGAGGGTCAGAGGCAGAGGGAAAAGCAGACTCTCTGCTGAGCAGGGACCTCCCCACCCCTGGAAAAGGCAAATTCTTATATGCCCGAGCCACCTGGGTGCCTCCATAAAATAAAGTACTTTTGAAAGTGAACAACTTCTCTGGATTTTATATTAAGAAAAAACACTGTGAACAAAATTCATTCATGTCAAGACTGTGAACATATTTAAGAATCTGGAATTTAGTATCCAAATGAGAGAAATTGGCCTAGTTCTATGCTTACTCTTTATTGATCTGGTTATAAGGGCCAATTCTTTTTTTTTTTTTTTTAAGATTTTTATTTTTTTATTTACTTGAGAGAGAGAGGAGAAGGTCAGAGAGAGAAGCAGACTCCCCATGGAGCTGGGAGTCCGATGCGGGACTCGATCCCGGGACTCCAGGATCATGACCTGAGCCGAAGGCAGTCGTCCAACCAACTGAGCCACCCAGGCGTCCCTATAAGGACCAATTATTAGCATGAAAATACTCTAGCACCTTCAGAGGATATTAGAGAACCTGCTCATTATGGATCCAAAACCTGAAAACTTTTATCTTGGAATGGAAACACCACAGTCTATCATGGAGACAGCTACATCATGTGACATTATGACCCACCTCACCCCAAGTTCAAAACACAGATCTTCTGAAAACTGATACCTTCTTTCAAAGTAGGACAATGTCATTATGTTAATCTTTAAGGAAAAGATAAAATGCTAATATCAAAATTTTCTCACTTACCTCCAAGAAGAAGCACAGTGAATTCAGTTCAGCCCAAAGTTTGAGTGAGTGGTTCCAGATCTAAACCTGGCTGTGAATGTAGGGAGTCATGAGGCAGTTCCTGAGGAGGGGGAGGTAGGAAGAAGAGCTCAAGGGATTCTCCCAAGGCTTTTTACCAATTTCCCTTGAACTATACACAGAACAAAAGCAAACTCATTTAACATTCCATACTGTTTTTTCAAAGACCATCTTAACAGAAGTAGAATATAAAGTTGAAGTCAAGTAACATTATAAATATTCACCATCTTCCTTTCTACTGAAATTTCTTTTTTTTTTTTTTAAGATCTTATTTATTTATTTGTTTGAGAGAGAGTGACATCACAGAGGGAGAGGGAGGAGCAGACTTGACGCTGAGTGGAGAGCCCAACCGACCCTGGATGCCAGGATCCTGGGATCATGACCTGAGCTGAAGGCAGTTGCTTAACCCACTGAGCACCTCAAGCACTCCTCTCCTGAAATGTCAACATTAGAGATTGCTTTTACCAGATTGAGTTTGTGTCTAAAGTAAAATTAGACAATTTTTAAAAAAAATTAGACAATTTTGACAAGGGTCACACATTGAGACAGTTATCAAGTCTTTAGATCTAATGAGACCACCAGTGTTTTCCAAGGTGACAACTAGTTAAGGGCCAATAATCAAGACATGAGACTTACGTCAATAGGTGCCTGATACTTGTCGTGGTATAGTTTAACTCAGAAGATATTGAGGTCTTTAATTAAATAATTGCTAAGTGAGGTTAGGAGGAGTGAAAGCTGAAATGCTTCAGTACTTACCGAAGGGACTTGACGACCAGACTGAATTTTTATAAATAGGTCTCCCATTGTTCTTTAATTATTTCAGCAGGGATCATATTGGGCATGGGTAATAACAGCAGAAAAATGAATATTCTGCACACAAAGGACTGAGGACCTGGGAAAAGAAAGGGTACCTAAGGGCTCCAATATTTTCTGCCAAAGTTCATGTATTTCCCTTTCCTAATGATTAATATTATTAATTGAGCAAACATTGACCTCCTCATTACCTAATAAGAGAACTTGAGGACAAAAGCCCAGTAGAACATACTGAGAAATACAGACATAGTTTCGGGAGAGTTAACAGGCAAAGTTCTCTCCGTTGTGTGGAATTGAGGTGAGAAAGTGTAAAAAAGTGTCTCAGAGATCCAGAGAGAGAAGGCTCAATGATAGATGTTAATAAAACTATAAATCAACTGGAAAGCATTCAGGAAAAACTTTCAGAAAAATCAGAGAAAATACTACCATATTCTGGTATCTTCTGGTACAGAAGACATTTTGTAGCTCTTTTCCTAGGTGGACCTTATCTGAGTTTCCAAGAACTTACACTTCAATGAAATAACTCTAGGAAAAACAGCAACTTTTACTTTTCCAGTTGGGAATCACAGGAAGACAGAATGTCCTAGATATAGATTGTCCTGAAGTATTGGTTATCCGTGTCTCAACTGGCCACACTAAAAAGATTTTTGAATCCTCAGTAAGTGCAGTTTGGTGAGAAATTTCTTTCAAATGGTATTAGGCCTCGTTCCTTGATGTCTCTTCATTTAGTTTCTCTGTGACTAAATATTGTGTTCAAGAGAGTAAATCTCAGCTCTAAATTCTCAGAAAAGCAGTTATAGTTCATGCGGTTGGTTTATTGGCTGACTGAACCTGGGCACTCAAGAGAAAGATGGAAAATAGCCTTAATTCCCTGGAGTTAGGGCCTGAACTACACGAGCTAATTAGGGAAGTTGTATTTTCTAAGAGAGCAGGAGATGACCTCAGATGTTGGCTTCAGAACTTGACTTAGAAATCTTACTGGAAACTCTTGGGTGAGAACTCCTGGTGTTTTGTCTTTACTTCCTCCCTCTCTGCCTCTCTCCCTTCCTTCCTTCTTGACTTTTCAGCTTTATTGAGTTATAATTGAAAAATAAAATTTTATTATTTATTTATTTATTTTTTGAAAAATAAAATTTTATATATTTAAAATGTACAGTGTGGTGATTTAACATATGTATGCTTTGTGAAAGATTTTTTTTTTTAATCTTATTCTTTTGAGAGAGAGAAAGGGAGTGTGCATGTGTGCATGAACCTTGGTGGGTGGGAGGTGAGGGAGAGGGACAAGCAGATTCCTTGCTGAGCAAGAAGCCCACTTCAGGGCTGGATCCCAGGAACTAGCAATCACGACTTAAGCTGAAGTCAGACATCTAACTGACTGGGCTTCCTGACCAGGCACCCAGACCACAATCAGATTACTTAGTACACCCATCACCTTACATAGTTACATGTATGGTGAAAATGCTTATGGTCTACTTACAGCTAAATTTTTTTTCCTTTTTTAAAAAAATTATTTTATTTATTTCAGTGTAACAGTATTCATTGTTTTTGCACCACACCTAGTGCTCCATGCAATCTGTGCCCTCTCTAATACCCACCACCTGGTTCCCCCAACCTCCCACCTCAAGCCCCTTCAAACCCCTCAGATTGTTTTTCAGAGTTCATAGTCTCTCATGGTTCACCTCTCCTTCCAATTTCCCTCAACTCCCTTCTCCTCTCCATCTCCCCTTGTCCTCCATGCTATTTGTTATGCTCCACAAATAAGTGAAACCATATGATAATTGACTCTCTCTTCTTGACTTATTTCACTCAGCATAATCTCTTCCAGTCCCGTC
Source organism: Mustela nigripes (assembly GCF_022355385.1). Lineage (NCBI taxonomy): Eukaryota > Metazoa > Chordata > Mammalia > Carnivora > Mustelidae > Mustela > Mustela nigripes. The sequence goes on along the minus strand of NC_081562.1, from coordinate 83,844,443 downwards.
CACGTTGCTACAAAAGTTGGGTATTCATCCTTTCTGATGGAGGTATAATACTCCATAGTGTATATGGACCACATCTTCCTTATCCATTCGTCTGTTGAGGGGCATCTTGGTTCTTTCCACGGTTTGACGACCGTGGCCATTGCTGCTATGAACATTGGGCCTTCTTTTCACTACATCTGTATCTTTGGGGTAAATACCCAGGAGTGCAATTGCAGGGTCATAGGGAAGCTCTATTTTTAATTTCTTGAGGAATCTTCACACTGTTCTCCAAAGAGGCTGCACCAACTTGCATTCCCACCAACAGTGGAAGAGGGCTCTCCTTTCTCCACATCCCCTCCAACACATGTTGTTTCCTGTCTTGCTAATTTTGGCCATTCTAACTGGCATAAGGTGGTATCTCAATGTGGTTTTAATTTGAATCTCCCTGATGGCTAGTGATGATGAACATTTTTTCATGTGTCTGATAGCTATTTGTGTGTCTTCATTGGAGAAGTGTCTGTTCATATCTTCTGCCCATTTTTTTTTTTATATGATTGTCTGTTTTGTGTGTGTTGAGTTTGAGGAGTTCTTTACAGATCCTGGATATCAACCTTTTGTATGTACTATCATTTGCAAATAACTTCTCCCATTCCGTGGGTTGCCTCTTTGTTTTGTTGACTGTTTCCTTTGCTGTGCAGAAGCTTTTGATCTTGATGAAGTCCCAAAAGTTCATCTTCGCTTTTGTTTCCTTTGCCTTTGGAGACATATCTTGAAAGAAGTTGCTGTGGCTGATATCGAAGAGGTTACTGCCTATATTCTCCTCTAGGGTTCTGAAGGATTCCTGTCTCACATTGAGGTCTTTTATCCATTTTGAGTTTATCTTTGTGTATGGTATAAGAGAATGGTCGAGTTTCATTCTTCTATATATAGCTGTCCAGTTTTCCCAGCACCATTTATTGAAGAGACTGCCTTTTTTCCACTGTATATTTTTTCCTGTTTTGTCAAAGATTATTTGAACGTAGAGCTGAGGGTCCATATCTGGGCTCTCTACTCTGTTCCACTGGTCTATGTGTCTGTTTTTATGCCAGTACCATGCTACTTACACCAAATTTTAAGTACACAGCAGAATATTATTAATTATAGTCATCATGCTGAACATTAGATCCCCAAAGATTATTCATCTTCTTATTTTAAAAAATTATTTATTTTTTATTATATTATGTTATTCACCATACTGTACTTCATTAGTTTTTTATATAGTTTTCCATGATCCATTGTTTAATTTAACACCCAGTGCTCATTGCAACACATGCCCTCCTTAATACCCATCACTGGGCCTACACATTCCCCCACTACCCTCCTCTGAAACCCTCAGTTTGTTTCCTGGAGTCCATAGTCTCTCATGGTTCATTCTCCACCCCCACCCCCGATTACCCCGCTTCATTTTCCCTTTCCTTCTCCTAATGTCCTGCATGCTATTCTTTATGTTTCATATGATAATTGTCTTTCTCTGCTTGACTTATTTCACTTAGCATAATCTCCTCCAGTTCCAAAGAAGTCAATGCAAATGATGGGTATTCATCCTTTCTGATGGCTGAGTAGTATTCCATTGTATACATGAGCCACATCTTCTTTATCCATTCATCTGTTGAAAGGCATCTCAACTCCCACAGTTTGGCTATTGTGGACATTGCTGCTATGAACACTGGGGTGCTTGTGCTATTCTTATTTTTAAAAAAATTGTTTTAAATCTAAAAATTATTTATTTATTTATTTAATTTAGAGAGAAAGAGAGTATGAGAAGGGAGGAGTAGAGGGAGAAGAAGAGAGAGAATGCTAAGCAGGCTCCATGCTCAGTGTGGAGCTTGATGTGAAGGTCCATCTCATGATACTGAGATCATGACCTGAGCTGAAATCAAGAGTTGGGCACTTAACAGACACAGCCATTCTGTTGCCTAGAGAGCTTAGTCATCTTATAACTGAAGGCTTGCACACTTTGCCTAGTCTCTTCTTATCCTCCCACCCCCAACCCCTGTTGACCACCATTTACCATTCTATTCTTTGCCTCTCTACATTTGGTATTTATTTATTTATGTCCACATATTAGTGAGATCATAAAGTATTTGTCTTTTTAATTTAATTAGTATATTGTCCTTTAGATTCATCCATGTTTTTGCAAATGGCAGGATCTCCTTCTTTCTCATGACATGTATTCCGCTGCATAGATATACCACATCTTTATCCATTCATCCATTGATGTACCTTTAAGTTGTTTCCTTGTTTGCTATTGGGAATAATGTTGTAATGAACATGGGAGTATGGATATTTCTTCAAGATACTAATTTTGTTTCCTTTGGATATGTACCCAAAGTGGAATTGCTGATCATTTTTAGTTCTTTTTTTTTTTTTAAAACAATATTTATTTATTTATTTATTTATTTATTTATTTATTTATCTGAAAGAGAGAGAGCACATGAGCATGGGGAGTAGCAGAGGGAGAAGCAGACTCCCGTTGAGCAAGGAGCCCAATGTGGGACTCAATCCCAGGACTCTGGGACCATGACCTGAGCCAAAAGCAGATCTTAACTAACCAAGCCACCTATGAGCCCCCCATTTGGTAGCTGTATTTTTAATTTTTTGAGGAACCTCCATACTGTTTCCCCTAATGGTGGTAACCAATTACATTCCCACCAACAGTGTCCCAAGGGTTCCCTTTTCTCCACATCTTGGCCAACACATACCTATTGTCTTTTTGATTATAGCTGTTCTAATAGGTGTGAGGTGGTATCTCATTTTTTTTTGATTTTCATTTCCATAATAATTAATGATGTTGAGCATGTTTTCATGTACCGGGTGACTATTATAATGTCTTTGGGAAAATGTCTGTTCAACTAATTTTCTCATTTTAAAAAATTGGTTTATTTTTATTGTTGTTGAGTTGGATAAGTTCCTTATGTATTTTGGATATTAACTCCATGACAGTCAGTTAAATGCTTTGCAAACACGTCTCTAATCCTGTAAGTTGCCTTTTCTTTTTGTTGGTTGTTTCCTCTGATGTACAGGGTCTTTTAAATTTGATAGTCCCATTTATTTTTGCTTTCATTGTTTATGCTTTTGGTGTCATATCCACCCTAAAAAATTATTGCCAAGAGCAAATCAAAGAACTTTATCCCTATGTTTTCTTCTAGGAGTTTTATGGTTACAGGTCTCATGGTCTTATGTTTAGGATCTTAATCTATTTTAAGTAGTTTTTGTGGGTGGTATAAGAGAGGGGTGTAGTTTTATTCTTTTGCATGTGGATATCCAGTTTTCCCAGCACCATTTGTCAAAGCCTATCCTTTCTGTATTGTGTGATCTTGTGCTTTTGCAAAGGTTAGTTGACTTGATATATATGGGTTTATTTATGAACTCTTGATTTTTTTCCATTGGTCTATGTGTCTAATTTTTATGTCAATGTCATACTGTTTTAATTACTATAGCTTTGTTATAGCTTGAAATTAGGAACATGCCTCCAGTTTGCTTTTATTTTTCAAGATGGCTTTGACTATTTGGGGTCTTTTATGGTTCCATAAAAATTTTTAGGGATTTAAGAAATCTATATCTGTGAAAAATGCTGTTGGAATTTTGATAGGGATTACACAGAATCTGTAGGCTTTGGGTAATATGGACATTTCAACACTATTAATTTTTCTGACCCATGAACATGGATATCTGGCCATTTATTTGTGTTTTTCTCAATTTCTTCCATGAGCATCTTACAGTTTTCAGTGTACAAGTCTTTCACCTCCTTGGTTAAATTTATTCCTCAGTATTTTCTTGTTGTTGATACAATTATAAACGGGATTGTTTTCTTTCTTTCTTTCTTTTTCTTTCTTCCTTTCTTTTTTAGATTTTATTTATTTATTTGACAGACAGAGATCACAAGTAGGCAGAGAGGCAGGCAGAGAGAGAGAGAGAGAGAGAGAGAGGAGGAAGCAGGCTCCCCACCGAGCAGAGCGCCCAATGCAGGGCTCGATCCCAGGACCCTGGGATCATGACCTGAGCTGAAGGCAGAGGATTTAACCCACTGATACATCCAGGCACCCCAATGGGATTGTTTTCTTAATTTTGTTTTCCAATTGTTTGATCTTAGTGTATAAAAATGGAACTAATTTTTGTATGTTGATTTTGTGTCCTGCAACTTTATTGAATTAAATGATTAGTTTAACAGCATTTTGGTGGAGTCTTTAGTATTTGTATATGATCATTTCATCTTCAGAGACAATTTTCTTTGTTCCTTTCCAATTTGAATAACTTTTATTTCTTTTTCTTACCTAATTTCTCTGGGTAAGACTTCCAGAACTATGTTGAATGATAATGGTGAGAGTCACCTGTCTTGTTCTTGTTCTTAGAGGAAAAACTTTTGTTTCACCACTGAGTGTGGCATTAGGTATATTAACATATATGGCCTTTGTTATGTTGGAGTGCATTCCTTCTGTACCTTATTTTTTGAGAATTTTTTCATGAAAGATGTTGAATATTGTCAAATTCTTTTTCACATGGATTAAGATGATCATATGATTTCTATCCTTTTTGTTAGTGTGGTGTATATCATTTTTTTTTAAATCTTTATATATTGAACCATCCATGCATCCTTGTAATACATCCTACTTGATCATGGAATATGAGCTCTTGAATTCAGTTTGATTGAGGGTTTTTGTGCCAATTTAAATCAGGGATATTTGACCTGTAGTTTTCTTGTAGTGTCTTTGTCTGGCTATCAGGAGCAATGCTGATAATATGAAAGTTTCCTCCTCTTTAGTCTTTTGAAAGAGTTTGAGGAGGATTGGTATGATCTCTTCTTTTAATATTTGGTAGGATTCAACAATAAAGGCATCAGGTTATAAGTGTTTCTTTTTTGGGAGGTTTGATTACTGATTCAATCTCCTTACTTGGTCTCCTTACTCAGTCTGCTCAGATTTTATATTTCTTCATGATTCAGTCCTGGTAGGTGGTATGTTCATAGTAATTTCTATATTTCTTGTAGGTTGTGTAATTTGTTGCTGTATAATTATTCATAGTAATCTTTTATGATCTTTGTTTTTCTGCTGTACCGATTGTAATATCTCCTCTTTCATTTCTGATTTTATTTATGGTTGACCCTTGAACAACCCAGGTCAGTCCAAAATCTGCATAGAGCTTTTGACTCCCCCCAAACTTAACTACTAAGAGTTTACTATTGACCAGAAGCCTTATTGGTAACAAACTGTTGGCTGTTGATACTATTTCATTTTTCATTCCATTCATTGTATTCTTCAGCTCCAGAATTTCTGTTTAGTTCCTTTTAAATAATTTCTGTCTCTCTGTGAAAGTTCTTGCATTGTTCATGTATCACTTTCCTAATTTAGTTGAATTGTCATCCTGTGTTTTCTTATAGCTTACTGAGCTTCCTTAAAACAACTATTTTGATTTCTGTATAAGACAAATCTCCATAGATCTCCAGTCCTTTGGGTTTGTTACTGAAAAATTATTGTGTTCCTTTGGTGCCATTATGTTTCCTTCATTTTTCATGTTCCTTGATGTCTTGTGTTGCTGCCTTTGCATTTGAAGACTTGGTCACCTCCTCCAGCCTTTACTGCCTGGCTTCAGGAGATAAATACCTTCTGTTAGCCTGGTAGGTATTTTGAGGCTTTCCCCAAAGCTTTTCTGTGGACACACCTACTACATGCTTCTTTCTTCCTCTTGGGCAGGGTTCACAATATTTTATGCTTTTTCTTGATTCTGCAAAGCTAGAGTGGATACCAACATCCTCCTGTTTGCTTTCCCTAGGCCAGTGATGAATTGTCAAATTTGTGTACTTTCTCTCAATTCTGTATTTGTGTCATCTTTCTGCATGTTTTCACTAGCTGTCTGCAAAGGCTTATACTTGTTGCCTTCAGGGAGCCACACAGGTTACCAGCTAGAGGTTGGTGGAGCATGTGGGTGAGGCACCTGCAATATTGGGGGTGCCCATGGGACAGCTGGGGGGGATCCACAGGTGAAGTATCACCAGAAGCTCATAGGCTGTCTTCTTAATGGAGTCTGTGACAGTTCAGTGGGACGTATGTCTCTGATGCCCTCTAGGAGCAACTGGCTGCTATTCTCCAAGGCCCCTCACTCCTAGTAATGCAGCATATCCTAGTGCTCTGACGGGACAAAAAAGAGGTGGGCCTCTTTCTTATCCCATACAGCTGGGAAGCCAGGTGCTTACTCACATATTCCCATATTCCTCCAGCAAGGTTGTCATTCAGAATGGATGGATGAAAAAGGAGCTTCTAGGACCAGCAGAAACTAAAAGAATATGTGACCACTAAGCCATCCCTGGAAGAAATATTGAGGGGGGTTCTATAAAAGGAGAAAGACCCCAAGAGTGATTTAGATTGGAAATTTACAGAGACAATATATAGAAACAAGGACTTCACAGGCAACATGATGACAATAAAATCATATCTTTCAAAAATCACTCTCAATGTGAATGACCTAAATGCTCCCACAAAATGGCACAGGGTTGCACATTGGATAAGAAGACAGAACCCATCCTTACGTGGTCTACAAGAGACTCCCTTTAAACCTAAAGATACCTCCAGACTGAAAGTGAAGGGATAGAGAACCATCTCTCATGCCAATGGACCTCAAAAGAAAGCTGGAGTAGCAATTCTCCTATCAGACAATTTAGCTTTTAAGATAAAGATTGTAGTTAGAGATACAGAAGGACACGTTAGATACATTGTTAGATACAGAAGATCTAACAATTGTAAATACATATGCCCCCAACATGGGAGCAGCCAATTGCATAAACCAACTGTTAACCAAAATGAAGAGACATATTGATAATAGCACACTAATAGCAGGAGACCTCAACACTTCACTCTCAGCAAGACAGATCATCTAAGCAGAAAATCAACAAGGAAAAAAGCTTTGAATGACACACTGGACCAGATGTACCTCATAGATATATACAGAACATTCCACCCTAAAACAACAGACTCTTCTCAAGTGTGCATGGAGCTTTCTCTAGAATAGACCACATACTGGGTCACAAATCAGTCTCAACTGATACCAAAAGATTGAGATTATTCTCTGCATATTCTCAGACCACAATGCTTTGGAACTGGAACTCAGTCACAAGAAAAAGTTTGGAAGGAATTCAAACACTTGGAAGTGAAAGACCATCCTGCTCAAGAAAGTTTGGGTCAACTAGGAAATCAGAGAGGAACTTAAACATTGCATAGAAACCAATGAGAATGAAGACACATCGCTCCAAAACCTATGGGCTATGGCAAAGGCAGTCCTAAATGGGAAACACAGAGTCATCCAAGCCTCACTTAAAAAAAAAAAATCCCGAATACACAAACGATCTTTACACCTTAAGGATCTGGATATTCAAAAACAAATTAAGCCTAACTTATGCACGAGAAGGGAAATAATTAAGATTAGAGCAGAGATCAATGAATTAGACTTGAAATACAATAGAACACATCAACAAAACTAGAAGCCAGTTCTTTGAAAGAATTAATAAGATCGATCAACCACTGGCCAGACTTATCCAAGAGAAAAGAGAAAGAGAGAAAGGGCCCAAATTAATAAAATTATGAATGAGAGGGGTGAGGTCATGGCTAATACCAAGGAAATAACAATTATCAGAAACTATTATCAGCAGCTATATGCCAATAAATTTAGCAACCTAGAAGAAATGGATGCCTTCCTGGAAACCTATAAACTTCCAAGACTGAAACAGGAAGAAATCGACAGCCTGAGTAGACCAATAACCAGAAACGAGATTGAAGCAGTGATCAAAAACCTCCCCCAAAACAAGAGTCCAGGACCTGATGGATTCCATGGGGAATTAATTCTACCAAACATTCAAAGAAGAAATACTACTTCTTCTCCTGAAGCTGTTTCAAAAGATAGAAACAGAAGGAAATTTTCTAGACTTTTTCATTGAGGCCAGCATTACCTTGATCCCCAAACCAGGCAAAGACCCCACCCATCAAAAAGGAGAATTACAGACCAATATCCCTGATGAATACCCATGCCAAAATTCTCAACAAGATCTTAGCTAATGGGATACAACAGTACATTAAAAGGATTATTCGTCATGACCAGGTAGGATTTATCCCTGGATGCAAGCGTGGTTCAACATTCACAAATCAATCAATGTGATAGAACACATAAATAAGAGAAGAGATAAGAACCACATTTTATGCAGGAAAAAGCATTTGACAAAATACAACATCCATTCTTGATTAAAACTCTTCAGAGTATAAGGATAGAGGGAACATTCCTCAATTTCATAAAATCCATCTATGAAAAACCCACAGTGAACATCATTCTTAATGGGGAAAAGCTGAGAGCCTTTCCCTTCAGATCAGGAACACGACAAGGATGCCCTACCTCACCACTATTGTTCAACATAGTACTAGAAGTTCTAGCAACAGCAACCAGACAACAAAAAGAAATAAAAGCTATTCAAATTGGCAAAACACGAAAGTCAAACTCTCTTCACAGATGACCTGATACTTTATGTGGAAAACCCAAAAGACTCCACCTCCAAATTACTAGAAATCATTCAGTAATTCAATAATGTGGCAGGATACAAAAATCAATGCACAGAAACAAGTTGTCTTCTTATAGACTAACAATGAAACTGTAGAAAGGGAAATTAGAGAATCAATTCCATTTACAATAGCACCAAAAACCATAATATACCTTGGAATAAACCTAACCAAAGAGATGAAGGATCTATACTCTAGGAACTACAGAACACTCATGAAACAAACTGAAGAGGACACAAAATGATAGAAAAACATTCCATGCTCATGGATCAGAAGAATAAACATTGTTAAAATGACTATGATGCCCAGACCAATCTATACTTTCAACGTCATCCCAATCAAAATACCATCGGCATTTTTCAAAGTGCTGAAACAAACAATCCTAAAATTTGTATGGAAGTGGAAAAGACCCCAAATCGCCGATGAAATTTGAAAAAGAAAAACAAAGCTGGGGGCATCATGTTGCCTGATTTCAAGGTATATTACAAAGCTGTGATCACCAAGACAGCATGGTATTGGCACAAAAGCAGACACACAGACCAGTGGAACAGATTAAAGAGCCCAGATATGGACCCTCAACTCTGTGGTCAAATAATCTATGACAAAGTAGGAAAAAAATATTTAATGAAAAAAAAAGACAGTCCCTTCAACATATGATGCTGGGAAAATTGGACAGCTATATACAGAAGAATGAAACTCAACCATTTTCTTACACCATACACAAAGATAAACTCAAAATGGATGAAAGACCTCAATGTGACACAGGAATCCATCAAAATCCTAGAAGAGAACATAGGCAGTAACCACTTCAACATTGGCCACAGGAACTTCTCTTCAAGATACGTCTCCAAGGACAAAAGAAACAAAAGCGAAAATGAACTTTGAGGACTTCATCAAGATGAAAAGCTTCTGCACAGCAAAGGAAACAGTCAATGAAACAAAGAGGCAACCCATGGAATGGGAGAAGATATTTGCAAATGACACTACAGACAAAGGGCTGATATCCAAGATGTATAAAGAACTTCTCAAACTCAACACCCAAAATGAAATAATCAAATCAGAGATGGACAGAGGATATGAACAGACACTTCTCAAATGAAGACATGCAAATGGTTATTAGAGACATGAAAAAATGTTCATCATCATTAGCCATCTGGGAATTTCAAATCAAAACCACATTGAGATATCACCTTACACCAGTTAGAATGGCCAAAATTAATAAGGCAAAAAACAACAAATGTTGTAGAGGATGTGGAGAAAGGGGAACCCTCTTTCACTCTTTTGGGAATTCAGGTTGGTGCAGCTGCTTTGGAAAACCATGTGGAAATTCCTCAAAAAGTTAAAAATAGAGCTACCTTATGTCCTGGCAATTGCACTATTTACCCCAAAGATACAGATGCAGTGAACAAAAAAAAAAAAAGGGTCACATGTACCTCAGTGTTCATAGCAGCAATTTCTAAAATAGCCAAACTGTGAAAAGAGAGGAGAAGCCCTTCAATAGATGAATGGATAAAGATATTTTCATCAGAAAAGATGAATATCCAACTTTTGCATCATCATGAATGGAACTGGAGGAGATTATGCCTAGTGAAATAAGTCAAGCAGAGAAAGTCAGTCATCTTATGGTTTCACTTACTTGTGGAGTATAAGGAATACCATGGAGGACATTAGGAGAATGAAGGGAAAAATGAAGGGAGTGAAATTGGAGGGGGAGACAAACCATGAAAGACTGTGGACTCTGAGAAACAAACTGAAGATTTAAAAAAAAAATTTTTATTTTTCAAATTTCTTTTCAGTGTACCAGAATTCATTGTTTATGCTCCACACCCAGTGCTCCATGCAATACGTGCCCTCCATAATACCCACCACCGGGCTCACCCAACCTCCCACCCCCAACCCCTTCAAAGCCAGAGTCCATAGTTTCTCATGGTTCATCTCCCCCTCCAATTTCTCCCAACTCTCTTCTCCTCTCCATCACCCCATGTCCTCCATGCTATTTGTTATGCTCCACAAATAAGTGAAACCATATGATAGTTGACTCTCTCTGCTTGACTTACTTCACTCAGCATAATCTCTTCCAGTCCCATCCACGTTTTTTTTTTTTAGAATTATTTTAGTTCTTTGAGAAATTCTTTTGAGATTTATTTTATTTTTATTTTCAGCATAACAGTATTCCTTGTTTTTGCACCACACCCAGTGCTCCATGCAATCTGTGCCCTCTCCAATACCCACCACCTGGTTCCCCCAACCTCCCATCCCGACCCCTTCAAACCCCTCATTTTTTGTTTTTCAGAGTCCACAGTCTCTCATGGTTCACCTCTCCTTCCAATTTCCCCCAACTCCCTTCTCTTCTCTAACTCCCCTTGTCCTCCATGCTATTTTTTATGCTCCACAAATAAGTGAAACCGTATGATTATTGACTCTCTCTGCTTGACTTATTTCACTCAGCATAATCTCTTCCAGTCCCATCCATGTTGCTACAAAAGTTGGGTATTCATCCTTTCTGATGGGGGCATAATACTCCATAGTGTATATGGACCACATCTTTCTTATCCATTCGTCTGTTGAGGGGCATCTTGGTTCTTTCCACAGTTTGGCGACCGTGGCCATTGCTGCTATGAACATTGGGGTACAGGTGACTGTTCTTTTCACTACATCTGTATCTTTGAGGTAAATACCCAATAGTGCAACTGCAGGGTCATAGGGAAGCTCTATTTTTAATTTCTTGAGGAATCTTCACACTGTTCTCCAAAGTGGCTGCACCATCTTACATTCCCACCAATAGTGGAAGAGGGCTCCCCTTTCTCCACATCCTCTCCAACACACGTTTTTTCCTGTCTTGCTAATTTTGGCCATTCTAACTGGTGTAACGTAATATCTCAATGTGGTTTTAATTTCAGTCTCCCTGATGGCTAGTGATGATGAACATTTTGTCATGTGTCTGATAGCCATTTGTATGTCTTCTTTGGAGAAGTGTCTGTTCATGTCTTCTGCCCATTTTTTAATATGATTGTCTGTTTTGTGCGTGTTGAGTTTGAGGAGTTCTTTTTTTTTTATTTTTTAAAGATCTTATTTATTTGACAGACAGAGATTACAAGTAGACAGAGAGGCAGGCAGAGAGAGAGAGAGGGAAGCAGGCTCCCTGCCGAGCAGAGAGCCCGATGCAGGCCTCTATCCCAGGACCCTGAGATCATGATCTGAGCTGAAGGCAGCGGCTTAACCCACTGAGCCACCCAGGCGCCCGAGTTTGAGGAGTTCTTTATAGATCCTGGACATCAGCCTTTTGTCTCTACTGTCATTTGCAAATATCTTCTCCCATTCTGTGGGTTACCTCTTTTTTTTGTTGACTGTTTCCTTTGCTGTGCAGAAGCTTTTGATGAAGTCCCAAAAGTTTATTTTCACTTTTGTTTCCTTTGCCTTTGGAGACATATCTTGAAAGAAGTTGCTGTGGCTGATATCGAAGAGGTTACTGCCTATGTTCTCCTCTAGGATTCTGTTAGATTCCTGTCTCACACTGAGGTCTTTTATCCCTTTTGAGTTTATCTTTGTGTATGGTGCAAGAGAATGGTTGAGTTTCATTCTTCTACATATAGCTGTCCAATTTTCATAGCACCATTTATTGAAGAGACTATCTTTTTTCCACTGTATATTTTTTCCTGCTTTGTCAAAGATTATTTGACGATAGAGTTGAGGGTCCATATCTGGGCTCTCTACTCTGTTCCACTGGTCTATGTGTCTGTTTTTATGCCAGTACCATGCTGTCTTGGTGATCACAGCTTTGTAGTAAAGCTTGAAATCAAATAATGTGATGCCCTTAGTTTTGTTTTTCTTTTTCAACATTCTCCTGATTCCATACAAATTTTAGGAATGTTTGCTCCAGCTCTTTGAAAAATACTGGTGGAATTTTGATCGGAATGGCATTAAAAGCATAGATTGCTCTAGGCAGTATAGACATTTTAACAATATTTATTCTTCCGATCCAAGACCATGGAATGGTCTTCCATCTTTTTGTGTCTTCTTCAATTTCTTTCATGAGTATTCTGTAGTTCCTTGAGTACAGATCCATTACCTCTTTGGTTAGGTTTATTCCCAGGTATCTTATGGTTCTTGGTGCTATAGTAAATGGAATCGATTCTCTAATTTCCCTTTCTGTATTTTCATTTTTAGTGTATAAGAAAGCAACTGATTTCTGTACATTGACTTTGTATCCTGCCACATTACCGAATTGCTGTATGAGTTCTAGTAGTTTGGGGGTGGAGTCTTTTGTGTTTTCCATATAAAGTATCATGTCATCTGCGAAGAGAGTGAGTTTGCCTTCTTCATTGCCAATTTGGATACCTTTTATTTCCCATGAGTGACTCTTAACTATAGGAAACAAACTGAGGGCTGTTGGAGGGCGAGGGGTGGGAGGGATGGTGTAATTGGGTGATGGGCATAAAAGAGGGCAAGTGATGTGATGAGCACTGAGTGTTATATGCAACTGTTAAAGTATTAAGCACTACATCTGAAGCTAATGATGTATTGTAACTTGGCTAATTGAATCTAAATTTAAAATAAATAAAAAGAAGACATGGCGTACACACACACACACACACAAACACACACACAGAGTATTACTCAGCCAGAAGAAAGAAGAAAATTCTACCATTTGCAACAATACAGATGGACCTCGAAGGTGTTACGCCAAATGAGATATGTCAGATAGAAAAGGACAAATTCTTTATGATATCACTTTATATGAAATCTAAGAAAGCCAATCTTGTAAAATCAGAAATTAAAATGGTGATTACAAGGAGCTGGGGGTGGGGAAATAGGATAGATTTCATTTAGGATATAAACTTGCAAACAGTTACCTGAAGATCGAAAACACGGTATAGTGATTATAGACAATACTATATTACAAACATCAAACTTGTGAATAGAATATATCTAGATCCCATCACAAAAAAGAAAGTATAAGGCTCCTGGGTGGCTAACTCAGTTAAGCATCCGCCTTCCCCTTAGGTCATGATTCCACCGTCCTGGTATTGAGTCCTGAGTCAGTTTCCCTGCTCAGTGGGGAGTCTGCTTCTCCTCCCTGCTTGTGCTCTCTCTCTCTCTCATTTGTTCTCTTATTCTCTCTCTCATACAGATAAATAAAACCTAGAAAAAAAGAAGAAATTATAATTATGTTACTGTTAGAGGTGTTAGCTAATGATTCAATGGCACTCATATTGCGATATATGAATGTAGCAATCAACATGCTTATATCTTAAATTTGTACCATGTTACACATCAATTATATCTCAAGTTTAAAAAATTTTTAGTAAATATAAAGATGTTTTAAAGCAAAAGTTTCACATAAGCTGAGTAAATTCTCATTATTGTCCAACAACTCATCCTCAGAGATAGAGGCCTCCCATGAGAACATGAAGCTGGACCTGTGACTGTGCTAGTCTATATACCACTCCTTACCATACTGTTACATAGAATGAAGTTTCACAGATGCACCCCATGAATTAGATAGCTGTATAACTAAATGTTTCTAATTTTTAATTGATTTAATCAGAAAAATGTTCATCTCAGTTTTTTTTGTTATATATCTTCAAAACGTATTCTATTTTTTAAAAAAATTTTTATTTCTTTTCAGCGTAACAGTATTCATTGTTTTTGCACCACACTCAGTGCTCCGTGCAATCTGTGCCCTCCCTAATACCCACCACCTGGTTCCCCCAACCTCCCACCCCCAGCCCCTTCAAAACCCTCAGATTGTTTTTCAGAGTCCATAGTCTCTCATGGTTCACCTTCCCTTCCAATTTCCCTCACCTCCCTTCTCAAAGATACAGTTGCCTATGCAGCACGTGGGTGGCTCAGTTGGTTAAGCATCTGATTCCTGATTTGGGCTCAGGTCATGATCTCAGGGTCCAGAGATTGAGCCCTGAGTTGGGCTCTGCACTCAGCAGGGAGTCTGATTGAGGTTCTTTCCCCCACTTCCCTCACTCTTTCCCTCTCTCTCACTCTCTCTAAAGTAAATAAATAAATCTTTAAAAAAAGATATAGTTCTCTGTGGCATGAATTATATCTCAGTATATACACCTTCCTTAATAATTTCCTAATAAGGTATCCCTCCAGTAAGCAGCCAACAGGAAAAGACTTCCCAGCTTGCCTACTTTCAGAGTCTCCAATACTTCAGGGTTTATGATTAAACTTCGATAGCCTATATCTGTGAGAACCCCATAGGACTTCTACAAACTTCATTTTTCTAGTTAATTACTTAAAGTCTGGCTTCAGACTATGACCTTGGGGAATACAGCTTTCTTGCCCTGCTGAGATCCACAAAGACCACAAAACTAGTTTCCTACAGCTAGATTATATCTAGCTAGATTATATCAGCTGGATTATATTGCTTCATTGATATTCTTTGCCCAGTATATAGATTCCAAAAGGTAAGTAAGGAGTAGCCTCTATGATTGGGTCTGGCATATGAGAGAAGTCTCTTTTATGCTCTTTTCAGAAGTTGAATGTTTCCCACTGTATTTAGTGAGTGAGAAGAAGTTTTCCTTCCTTCATTGAGACTTGTAAATAGAAAACATATATGCTTTCTGAAATTGGGCTATAGAGATATTGATTCCTCTGTGCCTAGTAATCACCTGACCAAAGATGACTTCTTGTACTGTGGTAAGGCTAGAGTCAAAATTTTAGGATTGTTTGTTACACCTTTGTGAAAAATGTTGATGGGATTTTCACAGAGATTGCATTTGATGTGTAGATTGTTTGGGGTAGCATAAACATTTTATTTTTTTAAGATTTCATTTATTTATTTGAAATAGAGCAAACACAAGCAGGGGTAGTGGCAGAGGGAGAGGGAGAAGCAGGCTCCCCGCTGAGCAGGGAGCCCAACCCAGAACTTGATCCCAGGACCCTGGTATCATGACCAAAGCCGAAGGCAGATGCTTAACCCACTGAATCACCCAGGTGCCCTGAACATAGACATTTTAACAATATTTGTTCTTCCAATCCATGTGCATGGAATTTTTTCCATTTCCTTGTATCTTCCTCGATTTCTTTCATAAGTGTTCCACAGTTTTCAGAGTACAGATCCTTCACCTCTTTGGTTAGGTTTATTCCTGGGTTTATGGGTTTTGGTGCAATTGTGAACAGGATTGATTCCTTGATTCATCTTTCTTCTGACTCATTGTTAGCATGTAGAGATACAACTGACTTCTGTGCATTGATTTTATATCCTGCTACTTTGCTGAATTCCTGTATGAGTTCTAGCAATTTTTTAGTGGAGTTTTCTGGGTTTTCAACATAGAATATCATGTCATCTGCAAACAGTGTAAGTCTGACTTCTTTGCTGATTTGGATACATTTAATTACTTTTTGTTGTCTGATTGCTAAGGCTAGGATTCCAGTACTATGTTGAATAATGGTGATAGTGGACATCCCTGCCGTGTTCCTGACTCTCATTTTTTTCCCAGTGAGAATGATATTCACTATGGGCTTTTAGTATATGGCTTTTATGATATTGAGGTGTGTTCCCTCTATCCCTACACTGCAGAGAGTTTTTATCAGGAAAGGATGTTATATTTTATCCAGTGGTTTTTCTACATCTGTTGAGAAGATCATATGGTTCTTGCCCTTTCTTATATTAATGTAGTGTATCACAGTGATTGATTTTTGGATGTTAAACCACCCCTGCACCCCTGGAATAAATCCCATTTGGTCATGGTGAATAATCCTTTTAATGTACTGTTGGAACCTATTGGCTAGTGTATTGGTGAGGATTTTTGAATTCATGTTAATCAAGGATATTGGTCTATAATTCTCCTTTTTGGTGGGGTCTTTGTCTGGTTTGGGGATCAAGGTAATGCTGGCCTCATAGAATGAGTTTGAAGATTTTCCTTCCATTTCTATTTTTTTTTTTTTTTTGGAACAGCTTCAGAAGAATAGGTATTAACTTAAACTAATAATATACCATATGTTAATTAACTTTTAAAAATGACTAGAGCCAAAATAAGACTATTGTCCCAGAAAAATTCAGTCCTCTGTAATTTCTCTAAATGTTCCCCTAATTTCCATTTGGTGATTTCCAGTCTGTTTCACTTAGCCTTCTGTTCCTGACTGTCTCAGTCAACTCCTTTTACACTGAGTTCTCTTATCACCTTTTGCTTGTGCTACAAACTAAGTTCCAAATGCTGAGAACTTTGTAGGTATTTCTCTCCTTTAAGGCTCTTATCCTTAGTTGTTTTTAGTATCTATTAAATAAATTTTTCTGTACTCTCTAGTGTTGAGTGCACCCTGGCTATAGATTTCTGCATTGGTCTGGGAAGCTGAAGCCAATAAATAGCTAAGAGGTTCTCAGTCTGTGAGGAGTGTGTAAAAGCACATTATAATAGACTTTAGTGGTCTGAGATCCTCCTTCTTTTAGATGCTAAGTGTTATGTGCTAAAAATAGTTTACTTTTCTCGTAGTATTAACCACTCCATCATCTCTGGTCATCAATATTAGTGGTTAAAGGGGAAGAGGAAAAGAAGAATTCAGAGATTTTAAGGAAAATATTGATGGTATGTGAAGTTCATCTTCCATGCAAACAAACCACAGGTATTGGGACCCTCCTTGTCATTTCAGGTGGCCTCAGAACATGAAAGGTCTTATATTTCCAGTAATAGTTACCCAGACCATCACTGCCTTCTAGCACTGGACATGCCTCTCATCCTACTTTCACTAATTTATCTTTCTGTCACTTATGTAATTAATAATTTCTGTGATTTCACCAAATAGGAAACTTTTGAGACTTTTTCTCTTGGAATATCTCTTGAGAATGATATAAGATCATTGTATCTAAATGGTGTTGATATTCTTTGCCTGTCTGAATTAACTGAATCTTAAATTTAGGCAAATATTCATTTAAGTAAAATGAATTCACAGTAGTATAAACTTCAGCCAAAAACACAAGATGGAAGGTAATAATTATTTCTGACTATTTTTCAAGTGAACCAGAATATGCGATTTTCTGCTCCACTTCTCCTTAATATTATATCTGACATAAACATATTAAGATAGCAAGAAGTGACCTATTTGAGAAGTTTAAAACACAGCTACAAAGGCAGAGTGGTAAATAACACATTTTGTAACACGGAGGACATTGGGACAAGGAGAGGGAAAGTGAATTGGGGGGAATCAGAGGGGGAGACAAACCATGAGAAACTGTGGACTCTAAGAAATAAACTGAGGGTTTTGGAGGGCCTATGGTTGGGGAGTTGGGTGAGCCTGGTGGTGGGTATTAAGGGGGGCACATATTGCATGGAACACTGAGTGTGGGGTATAAACAATGAATCTTGGAACACTGAAAAAATTAATTAAATTAAAAGAAAAAAAAAGGGAGAGTCCTCTTGGGCTCTATTATCTACCACTCTTCTCTATTTAAGCACCCACACTTCTCTTTGCCTTTTTCTGAATTTCAGAATAGGCATTCAACTTTGATGTGAATTGAAGGCATTGTGTTCCTTCTCACAAGTTAAGTGGAAAGAATTTGAAATTAGTGCTTACCTTTCACTGCATGATTGAAATGAAGCCCTGTCTTTGGGTGGTCACAATCAGAGGATCTATATTAGGAACCAGGGGAGCAAATCAAGGAATCTCACAAATTGGGCTTCCGTCTGGCATCCTGATGGGTTGTGTGGACCCTCAGCATAACACAGCGATTTTCACGTACTGAATCTCTAATTCACAGTTGTTCCAAAAATCCTTTGGTTATGCTGGTGTTTGCTTAGTCTTAGTGATGGAAATAAAAATGGGATTATAGCAAGGTCTACAGTGAGAGTAAATATGGAGACAAATCATTAGAGAATCTGGACTCCAGGAACCAAACTGAGGGTTACAGAAGGGAGGGGAGTTGGAGGGAGGGGTAACCAGATGATAGGTATTAAGGAGGGTACATGTGGTGAGAAGAGCTGGATGTTATATATATCATTACAACTAATGAATCATTGAACACTACTTCAAAAACTTACGATCTGTATGTTGGCTAATTGAACATAATAAAAAACTCTACATCAAAAATTAATGATACACTATGGAGTATTATGCCTCCATCAGAAAGGATGAATACCCAACTTTTATAGCAACGTGGATGGGACTGGAAGAGATTATGCTGAGTGAAATAAGTCAAGCAGAGAGAGTCAATTATCATGTGGTTTCACTTATTTGTGGAGCATAACAAATAGCGTGGAGGACAAGGGGAGATGGAGAGGAGAAGGGAGTTGAGGGAAACTGGAAGGGGAGGTGAACCATGAGAGACTATGGACTCT
Source organism: Mustela nigripes (assembly GCF_022355385.1). Taxonomy (NCBI): domain Eukaryota; kingdom Metazoa; phylum Chordata; class Mammalia; order Carnivora; family Mustelidae; genus Mustela; species Mustela nigripes. Next base: position 83,825,599 of record NC_081562.1, on the reverse strand, counting down.
GAAAAACAATCTGAGGGTTTTGAAGGGGTAGGGGATGGGAGGTTGGAAAACCAGGTGGTGGATGTTAGAGAGGGCACGGGTTGCATGGAGCACCGGGTGTGGTGCAAAAACAATGAATACTGTTACGCTGAAAATAAATTAAAAAAATTAAAAAAAAGAAAGAAATATTAAAAAATTAATGATATATTGTATGGTGACAAACATAACATAATAAAAATGATTTTAAAAAAGGAGAGTAAATATGGAAAAACTAGAGAGTAAATATGAAGAAAGTGGGCAAAATCAGACAGTGAATTATGAATCTTGAGAAATTTTCCATTTAAAGTAATGGAGGGCATATATTTCATGGAGCACTGGGTGTGGTGCTCACACAATGAATTCTGGAATGCTGTAAAGAAACTTAAAAAAAAATAAAGTAAATGTACTGAATTGAGTGCTTACTTTGCTGAGGAAGAACACAAAGAAGCTGCTTATTTCAATGAGATTTTACAAACTTAGAGACAGGAAGAATTGACCTTTCAGTGTGGTTGTTCATCTTCTCTGCAGAAGCTGAATTAATCCGTGCCCTCTCTAATACCCACCACCTGGTTCCCCCAACCTCCCACCCCTGCACCTTCAAATCCCTCAGACTGTTTTTCAGAGTCCACAGTCTCTCATGGTTCACCTCCCCTTCCAATTTCTCCCAACTCCCTTCTCCTCTCCATCTCCCCTTGTCCTCCACGCTATTTGTTATGCTCCACAAATAAGTGAAACCATATGATAATTGACTCTCTCTGCTTGACTGATTTCACTCAACATAATCTCTTCCAGTCCCATCCATGTTGCTAAAAAAGTTGGGTATTCGTCCTTTCTGATGGAGGCATAATACTCCATAGTGTACATGGACCACATCTTCCTTATCCATTCATCCGTTGAGGGGCATCTTGGTTCTTTCCATAGTTTGGCGACCATGGCCAGTGCTGCTATAAACATTGGGATAGAGATTGCCCTTCTTTCCACTGCATCTGTATCTTTGGGGTAAATACCCAGTAGTGCAATTGCTGGGTCATAGGGAAGCTCTATTTTTAATTTCTTGAGGAATCTCCACACTGTTCTCCAAAGTGGCTGCACCAACTTGCATTCCCACCAACAGTGTAAGAGGGTTCCCCTTTCTCCACATCCTCTCCAACACATGTTGTTTCCTGTCTTGCTAATTTTGGCCATTCTAACTGGTGTAAGGTGGGTATTAGAGAGGGCACAGATTGCATGGAGCACTGGGTGTGGTGCAAAAACAATGAATACTGTTACACTGAAAAGAAATTTAAAAAAAGTAATAGAAATTTAAAAAAAGAATAAATAACATATTAAATAACCTGTAAAAAAAGAAGTTATCATTTATGCTAAAAGCAATCCAATTGAAGTGTACGGAGTAATTTTAATCCATAAATTATCATTATTGTTTTGAGGCACCCTGGAAGAAAGATTAGCATTGAATATGTGAATGAAAAAAAATGTAAATAAGAATTGCAACAAGCAATTTTGACTGCTATCTATCTTCTGTCTCCCCAAAGTTTTGCTGTCATCACAATTTTTTTTCATTTGTCGTCTTTCCTATTGTCAGGAAGTTGATTCCTTTCAGCTCAGAAGGGATTAGTATTGATTTACCCACCAGGGGCAGATTAAATTAACATTCATGTTCTTACCTTTTTTCATGTTTTGTAATAGCACCTTTTGTCAACTGGTGAGGTGGAATTCCCTTCCCTGGGAAGGGAAACCAGGTAGGCTTACTTGACCAAGGGGAAGTCAGAGAATATGATACAATCACTGTTGAAAAGCACTTATGCCAGTGATCTTGCTTACTTCTGTGTTTCTGTCATCGCCATAGGCAGCCCAGAAATGGGGTTAGAAAAAGAGGTCAGGAAGCCAGGAATAAAATGAGATCGGAATGGCAGTAGTGGATTTACAGTTGTAGTCCTCATTTAATCATGGAATATAACAAACCAGGAATGTCCTTTTTTTTTTTTTTTTTTTTTTTTTTACTATTTTAAAGACACTTTGAAGTAAAAGGTGATTGAAATATTAAAAAAAAAAAATGGGGCACCTGGGTGGCTCAGTGGGTTAAAGCCTCTGCCTCAGCTCAGGTCATGATCCCAGGGTCCTGGGATGGAGCCCCACATTGGGCTCTCTGCTCAGCGGGGAGCCTGCTTCCTTTCCTCTCTCTCTGCCTCTCTGCCTATTTGTGATCTCTGTCAAATAAATTAAAAAATCTTAAAAAAAAAATTAAAAAAAAGCTGAATTAATTTGGGCCATCGTTCTGGGCTGCAAGTTACTCATCAGATAAAACAAACAGGTGATTTGAATACAGGTTCTGGTAAGGAATGGGAGTATAAGAACTTGTCTGAATAAGAAATAAGAAAAGGAAGGGAAAGCAGGGCATTGGCTAACCCTGGAGGAATAGAATCTGTTCTGATGAGTTCTGTGGGTAAGAACAACATCACATTGTGGTGAAATTCCCTAGATGAAAGCTGGGAAACTCAGAGTCAATTCAGAATTCTGGGAGACAAGTCAAGATTACTGTAAGGAGTTAACGTACCAGAAAAGAGGACTTATGAAGGAATAGCATCTGAGGTTTCAAGCTGGGTATGAAAAAAAATTAACCAATTCAAGAATTCAGTTCTGAATGCTAGAAACATATGGCTGGAAAAGCAAGACAAATAAGGATATTCACACAACAGTTCAACAACATTAAGTAAGGTTGTTTGGCCAATCTATTGCGAGTGGGTGGCCTTGAACAAAGTAGATCCGTAATATTTTGAATAATTAGATAAAGAAAGAACTGATGAATTAATGGATAAATGATTGAGTGGAAACTGATAGATAACTGAATTGACAGACAGTATGGATAATGGAGTGTATACCCAAATGTTATGGTTTTAAACAACTCTCCCAGCATGGAAATAAATGAGCTAGTAAATATGAACTGCTCCCCAGAGGAAAGGAATCTTTAGGTACCAGTTATTACAACAGAAGATAAGTCTTCTGCCTTCACAACCATTACAAAATGAGCCCCTCAACCCTACATAGACTTTCCTTCCTTCACCACTTCCCAGTCATCCTCAAGTTTTATTTCTAGTCAGAATTAAAGTTGGGGATTTTCCTCTAACAAAGCATAAGTGTCATAGTTGCATCATTCTTTCATTCTTTCTACATATAACAAATGTCAAGGACCTATTATTGTCTTCTGTTCTACTGTATGTAGATCTAGATTTAAGATAACATAGATTATTAAATACCAAATTTATACTACCAAAAAGCAACACATTTGGAGAATAAAGAAATACTACTCATATCCTAGTAAAAGCCAGAGTAAGACAGATATCCAAGTGAAGGCCCAAAACAGTTTACAGAGTAAGGGGTAAAAGAGAACATGGAGTGGAGAGATAAATTGCTTAAGCAAATGAATGTCAGCCAGTCAGTGTAAAAATCACAGATATGGAAGCTTTATAGACCTAGGAGAGATGTAAAACTTATCCACTAACCCTCTCAACATCAGCAAGTTACCACAACATTTTCAGATTAAATTTCCTTATGCTAAAATTTGAAATAATGCAGCCTCCATAGTTTTGTTGAGATCTTCAAATAGAGAAAAAACCTAAATGTTTGATAATACCTAGATATAATTAGTACCAATGAAATAATAGGTGTCATTATTTTCCATAATCTGTGCAAGCAGAGAAAGAGGTAATCAAGATACATATATAAATATGGAAGAAATGGGGCACCTGGGTGGCTCAATGAGTTAAGCCTCTGCCTTTGACTCAGGTCATGATCCCAGGGTCCTAGGATTGAGGCCTGCATTAGGTTCTCTGCTCAGCAGGGAGACTGCTTCTCCCTCTCTCTCTGCCTGCCTCTCTGCCTACCTGTGATCTCTTGCTTTCTGTCAAATAAATAAAATCTTTTTAAAAAAAAGAACAAGAGGGCACCTGGGTGGCTCAGTGGGTTAAAGCCTCTGCCTTCAGCTCAGGTCATGATCCCAGGGTCCCAGGATCAAGCCCCGCATGGGGCTCTCTGCTCAGCAGGGAGTCTGTTTCCTCCTCTCTCTCTCTGCCTGCCTAATTGTGATCTCTGTCTGTCAAATAAATAAATAAAATATTTTTTAAAAAGTATTAAAAAATAACAAGAAACAGAAATTAAGGTATGATGGAAAAATAGATAGGATTTGGGTCAAGACTTGAACGGGAATTTCAACAGAGCATTAGCTAAAGTCAAGGCAGAGAATCGAGAATAATGAGAGCACCAGAGCAAGTCTATTCTGACCAGTTGGTGCCTGATTCTATAGTACAGGGGCATCCAGAACCACCTGAGGAATGTTTGAAATACCCATCACCAGGATCCAGAAAAGACCCAGGGAAACAGGTTTTCTGCAGGTAGAGAAATCACTTCAAAAATTAGTTAATTTTCAAATGCCAGCCAGAGAAGTTTATCATTATTCAGGGGCACTGTAGAATTAAATCCTAACTTCAAATTGAGGAACTGAAGAAGTCTTATAGATCTGAGTTTTGGGGTGAGGGAGAGTTAGCTGTTAAAAATACAAACTAGCAATATCCTTTCTTAACCCCATTCCCCACCACATGCATACTCACACACACATGTACATTTTAAAATTGTCCCTTGAATCAAATAACCAAATATACTAGAGAGAGACACATGAATACTTAGAAATATAATAAATATAGCATGTTATTATTATGTAATATTTGACTATTGCAAGCTTTTGAATGGAGAGTTTCACTCACATTTCAAACTGTGTAGCTCAAGAAACCAGAGATGATTAGAATCACTTTTCCAAGAAGTAAGTGTATATAAATTGACTGGTAGTGTTGCAGGATAAAATGAAAGGAAAATTCAAGGAGATGAAACCGATCAGTCATAGACTAAACTGAAAAGATATGTATAGGTCTCCAGAGCTATTTGTGTGAGAGGAGCCAAGAGGAAAAAGCACAAATGGGCTGGTTCAGGGTTCAGGAGCTGTGCAGCTGGCAATCAAGTCAGGGAAGGGAGGGAGAGTGGATTTTTAAAAAAATCCATGTAAAAGAGGAGCACACTGAAGAGAGATATATATGCATACATAGAATGAAGTAAATGTCCTGAGGTGGGTGGCACAAAAAGAAGGTGAACATTTCATGCTTCTTTGTGCTTTCATTCCAGTGGAACATCTTCTATCATGGTCTTAGGAAACCAAAGCACCATCATGGAATTTACCCTCCTTGGACTGTCTGCTGACCCCCACATTCAGGTTATGCTCTTTGTGCTTTTCTTAGATATTTACCTCCTGACCACCATGGGGAACCTGATGATGATGGGGGTGATTATGACTGACTACCATCTCCACACCCCCATGTACTTTTTCTTGAGTCACCTCTCCTTCGTGGATCTTTGTTTAACTTCAGTCACTGTGCCCAAGATGCTGGAGAATCTCCTGTCTCAGAAGAAATCAGTATCAGTAGAAGGCTGCCTCACTCAGGCATTTTTTGTGTTTTTCATTGCAGGAACTGAAGTTGTTGTGCTCTCTGCCATGGCCTATGACCGCTACATTGCCATCTGCTACCCTCTGCTTTATGGACAGCTGATGAGTAAACAGTTGTGTGAGGGTCTAGTATGGGTCTCATGGGTACTGGGCTTTCTGGATGCTCTCATTAACACCCTCATGGCTTGGAATTTGGACTTCTGTGAGGCTGTCCTGCCTCACTTCAGCTGTGAAGTGCCATCTCTATTCTCTCTATCTTGCTCTGACATCTCCACCAACTTTACAGTCCTTGTGTGCTCTGCCATCATTCATGCCTCTGGAACCTTACTCCTGATCGTCTTCTCCTATGTTCACATTGCCTCCACCATCCTGAGCATAAGCTCCACCTCAGGCAGAAGTAAGGCCTTCTCCACCTGCTCCTCCCACCTTGCTGCTGTGAGCTTCTTCTATGGATCTGCTTTTCTTCGCTATTTCATGCCAACCTTAAGTTCCCCACTGGAGTTAATTTTTTCCATACAGTATAGTGTGATCACTCCTCTCGTGAATCCCCTTGTCTACAGCTTGAAGAACAAGGAAATAAAAGTAGCTCTGAAAAGAATGTTGCAAAAAGGTTTACAACAGCTCAGAAAACAGAGAATAGGTAGAGGATGACTGGGAAATGGGGAAGAATCGTATCAGATGGTTGAATAATAGATGTAGAGAACATTTTTGTTGCTCACAACAAAATTACAAAACATAACAGCCAGTCTCCTTTGAAATGCCTGGGAAGATCCAAGAGCTACTGCTTGCTTTGGTTCATATTTTATTTATTCAGGGACAAAACAATGGACTTACTCTTCCTTTTAATTATGAAACATTCCCATTAAGATTAGAACTGAGAAGTTCATTATAGATCCTGGATATCAACCTTTTGTCTGTACTGTCATTTGCAAATATCTTCTCCCATTCCGTGGGTTGCCTCTTTGTTTTTTGGACTGTTTCCTTTGTTGTACAGAAGCTTTTGATTTTGATGAAGTCCCAAAAGTTTATTTTTGCTTTTGTTTCCTTTGCCTTTGGAGACATATCTTGAAAGAAGTTGCTGTGGCTGATATCGAAGAGATTACTGCCTATGTTCTCCTCTAGGATTCTGATGGATTCCTGTCTCACGTTGAGGTCTTTTATCCATTTTGAGTTGATCTTTGGGTACGGTGTAAGAGAATGGTTGAGTTTCATTCTTCTACATATAGCTGTCCAGTTTTCCCAGCACCATTTATTGAAGAGACTCCTCAAATTCAACACACACGAAACAGGCAAACATATCAAAAAATGGGAAGAAGATATGAACAGACACTTCTCCCATCAAGACATACAAATCGCTATCAGACACATGAAAAAATGTTCATCATCATTAGCCCTCAGAGAGATTCAAATTAAAACCACATTGAGATATCACCTTACGCCAGTTAGGAAACAACATGTGTTGGAGAGGATGTGGAGAAAGGGGAACCCTCTTACACTGTTGGTGGAAATGCAAGTTGGTGAAGCCTCTTTGAAGAACAGTGTGGAGATTCCTCAAGAAATTAAAAATAGAACTTTTCTCTGATATGTCGTTTGCAAATATCTTCTCCCATTCTGTCAGTTGTCTT
>NC_081562.1:83809815-83815468 GCF_022355385.1 Mustela nigripes | reverse complement strand
TTGGGGTACCAGGTGGTGGGTATTATAGAGGGCACGAATTGCATGGAGTACTGGGTGTGGTGCAAAAATAATGAATACTGTTTTTCTGAAAATAAATAAATTGAAAAAATTTAAAAAAAGATTAGAACTGAGAAAATTGTCAAGAAACTAAATTCTTTTTTTAAGATTTGATTTATTTATTTGTCAGAGAGAGAGAGAGAGAGAGAGCACAAGCAGGGAGAGCAGCAGGCAGAGCAGAGAGAATGAGAAGCAGACTCCCTGATGAGGAAGGAGCCCAATTCAGGACTAGATCCCAGGACCTTGGAATCATGACCTGAGCCAAGGCAGATGCTTAACTGACTGAGCCATCCAGGCATCCCAGGAAACTGAATTCTTATTGGGTCTAATATTTAGAGGAGAAGTTTTGCTAGAAATAAAAACACCAAGGCCACTGATAACAATCATAAATTTCCAAAAGAGTTGGGAGGAAGGTTGGGGATAATTTTGGACTAGACAGGGAGTTGTAGAAAAGATAGAAAGACCTAAAAAATGGCTGACAGAGGCAAAGCCATGTTCACAAACACTTTCCAAACTTTGTGCCCCTCCTGGTACATTTACCTGCTGGCAACAAGGAGAGAATCTCCTCTTTCTGGGGTGGCCATCAGCCCTAGTGTGTCACTGGGGCATCATTGCTGGGATGCTGAGGACATGCTGAGGTAAGGTGGCAGGTCATCAACAAGGATGCTGGGGATGCTGAAGGGATACTGCCTTCTTCACTCAGAACCAGATTAGCTGCTTCTCTTAGTTGCTACCACACTTGCCACTGGCTCAGCCTAACCATAAGCCACCAGTCTGAGAATCCAGGAGATGTCTTCTGTGGGCATCTAGTCAAGATAATATAAAGCCAGGTACATTAGACAAGCATAGCGCTGAGGGCCAACAGAAAACTGGTGTACCAGATAATCATGTAAACATGACCCTCCTCAGGCAGAAAAGAGAAGGGAAGGGAAAAGAAAAGGAGATTGGTAGAGGATGAGATAGAAGGGAGAATGGGAGGAATAAGGGGAAATTTGCAAATAAGACTTCAGTAAGGATAAGACAAGTAAGGGTACCCATGGGGGTACACGCTTGGGAGAATAGGAAATAGAAACCCAACCCAAGGCTATACATGCACTGGCACCCTCAGGTGGCTTGAAGGGTTTGCTGCACCAATGTACGCAGGAGTTTAAGGAAGGAAGAATTCCTCTAACTCCATGCTCAGGCAAAACATGGCCTGAGTTCTGTTTTCAAGCTCTGGAATCCTAGGAAATTTCTAAGGAAACTCAAGGGACAGTTTTGCTCTGGTGGTCTTTTTTTCGTCTTTTTTGGTAACCCTCCCATCTCACAGTGTCTCTGTTCCCACCTGGGCACAGTTCTCAACAGACCTTCTCCAGAGTGAGGGGGTGCTCCAAGTCTACCTAAATCCTTTTTTCAAAAGATTTAGCTTGAAAAAAATTATCTGTGATTAGTGAGACAGTCACTGAAAAACGTGCATTTACCTAATTTCAAAATGTCATACATGATTGACCTATTTCAAGCCCTTCCTATTATGCCATATTGCATGTCTATCTTCCTATTTTACCTTCCTTGATGATTCAAGGGACTTTCAGTTCTGATTCTTTTTCTTTTTCTTTTCTTTTTTCAGTGTTCCAAGATCCATTGTTTATGTACCACACCCAGTGTTCCATGCAATAGTTTTGATTTTCAAAATCTCTTCCCCCCTTTAATGGCATAATTAAAAAAAAATCCTTATCAAATATTCAATCCTTAATATATGATTCATCATTTACACATTTTGAAGATTCTTGTTTTATTTTTACTATTTCTCTTTTCCATATATTTTTTATTATGTTATGTTAGTCACCATACAGTACTTTATTAGTTTCTGATGTAGTGTTCCATGATTCATTGTTTGCAAGAAACACCCCATGCTCCATGCAGTACATGCCCTCCTTAATACCCATCACAAGGCCAACCCACCCCCTTCCCCTCTAAAACCCTCAGTTTGTTTCTTGGAGACCGTAGTCTCAAATGGTTCCTAATCCCCTCTGATTGCTCCCCCTTTATTTTTCTCTTCCTTCTCCTAATATCCTCCATGATATTCCTTATGTTCCACAAATAAGTGAAACCATAAGGTAATTGACTTTCTCAGCTTGACTTATTTCACTCAGCATAATCTCCCCCAGTTCCATCCCTGTTGATGCAAAGTTGGGTATTCACCTTTTCTGATAGCTGAGTAATTTCCAATGTGTATATGGACCACACCTTCTTTATCCAGTCATTTGTTGAAGGGCATCTCAGTAGCTTGGCTATTGTGGACGTTGCAGTTATGAACACTGGGGTGCATGTGACCCTTCTCTTCACTACATCTGTGTCTTTGGAGTAAATACCCAGGGTGCAATTGCCAGGTCAGAGGGTAGCTCTATTTTTAACTTTTTGAGGACCCTCTACACTGTTTTCCAAAGTGGCTGTACCAACCTGCATTGAGGGTAAGAGGATTGATTCTCCTTTCTCCACAACCTCTACAGGATCTGTCTTTTCTTGCCTTATCAATTTTTGCTATTCTAACTGATGTAAGATGGTATCTTAATGTGGTTTTGATTTGAATTTCCCTGATGGCTAATGATGATGAACATTTTTTCATGTGTCTGATAACCATTTGCATGTCTTCATTTGAGAAGTGTCTGTTCATATCCTCTGTCCATTCTTTGATTTGATTATTTCGTTTTGGGTGTTGAGTTTGAGAAGTTCTTTATACATCTTGGATATCAGCCCTTTGTCTGTAGTGTCATTTGCAAATATCTTCTCCCATTCCATGGGTTGCCTCTTTGTTTCATTGACTGTTTCCTTTGCTGTGCAGAAGCTTTTCATCTTGATGAAGTCCTCAAAGTTCATTTTCGCTTTTGTTTCTTTTGTCCTTGGAGATGTATCTTGAAGAGAAGTTCCTGTGGCCAATGTTGAAGAGGTTACTGCCTATGTTCTCCTCTAGGATTCTGATGGATTCCTGTGTCACATTGAGGTCTTTCATCCATTTTGAGTTTATCTTTGTGTATGGTGTAAGAGAATGGTTGAGTTTCATTCTTCTGTATATAGCTGTCCAGTTTTCCCAGCACCATATGTTGAAGGAACTGTCTTTTTTTCATTAAATATTTTTTTCCTGCTTTGTCATAGATTATTTGACCACAGAGTTGAGGGCCCATATCTGGGCTCGCTAATCTGTTCCACTGGTCTGTGTGTCTGTTTTTGTGCCAATACCATCCTGTCTTGGTGATCACAGCTTTGTAATATACCTTAAAATCAGGCAACATGATGCCCCAGCTTTGTTTTTCTTTTTCAACATTTCATTGGTGATCTGGGGTCTTTTCCACTTCCATACAAATTTTAGGATTGTTTCAGCACTTTGAAAAATGCCGATGGTATTTTGATTGGGATGACGTTGAAAGTATAGATTGGTCTGGGCATCATAGTCATTTTAACAATGTTTATTCTTCTGATCCATGAGCATGGAATGTTTTTCTATCTTCTTGTGTCCTCTTCAGTTTGTTTCATGAGTGTTCTTTAGTTCCTAGAGTATAGATCCTTCATCTCTTTGGTTAGGTTTATTCCAAGGTATATTATGGTTTTTGGTGCTATTGTAAATGGAATTGATTCTCTAATTTCCCTTTCTACAGTTTCATTGTTAGTCTATAAGAAGACAACTTGTTTCTGTGCATTGATTTTGTATCCTGCCCCATTATTGAATTGCTGAATGAGTTCTAGTAATTTAGAGGTGGAGTTTTTTGGGTTTTCCACATAAAGTATCAGGTCATCTGTGAAGAGAGAGAGTTTGACTTTTGTGTTTTGCCAATTTGAATAGCTTTTATTTCTTTTTGTTGTCTGGTTGCTGTTGCTAGGACTTCTAGTACCATGTTGAACAATAGTGGTGAGGTAGGGCATCTTTGTCGTGTTCCTGATCTGAAGGGAAAGGCTCTCAGCTTTTCCCCATTAAGAATGATGTTCACTGTGGGTTTTTCATAGATGGATTTTATGAAATTGAGGAATGTTCCCTCTATCCTTATACTCTGAAGAGTTTTAATCAAGAATGGATGTTGTATTTTGTCAAATGCTTTTTCCTGCATAAAATGTGGTTCTTATCTCTTCTCTTATTTATGTGTTCTATCACATTGATTGATTTGTGAATGTTGAACCATGCTTGCATCCAGGGATAAATCCTACCTGGTCATGACGAATAATCCTTTTAATGTACTGTTGTATCCCATTAGCTAAGATCTTGTTGAGAATTTTGGCATGGGTATTCATCAGGGATATTGGTCTGTAATTCTCCTTTTTGATGGGTGGGGTCTTTGCCTGGTTTGGGGATCAAGGTAATGCTGGCCTCAATGAAAAAGTCTAGAAAATTTCCTTCTGTTTCTATCTTTTGAAACAGCTTCAGGAGAAGAAGTAGTATTTCTTCTTTGAATGTTTGGTAGAATTAATTCCCCATGGAATCCATCAGGTCCTGGACTCTTGTTTTGGGGGAGGTTTTTGATCACTGCTTCAATCTCGTTTCTGGTTATTGGTCTACTCAGGCTGTCGATTTCTTCCTGTTTCAGTCTTGGAAGTTTATAGGTTTCCAGGAAGGCATCCATTTCTTCTAGGTTGCTAAATTTATTGGCATATAGCTGCTGATAATAGTTTCTGATAATTGTTATTTCCTTGGTATTAGCCATGACCTCACCCCTCTCATTCATAATTTTATTAATTTGGGCCCTTTCTCTCTTTCTCTTTTCTCTTGGATAAGTCTGGCCAGTGGTTGATCGATCTTATTAATTCTTTCAAAGAACTGGCTTCTAGTTTTGTTGATGTGTTCTATTGTATTTCAAGTCTAATTCATTGATCTCTGCTCTAATCTTAATTATTTCCCTTCTCGTGCATAAGTTAGGCTTAATTTGTTTTTGAATATCCAGATCCTTAAGGTGTAAAGATCGTTTGTGTATTCGGGATTTTTTTTTTTTAAGTGAGGCTTGGATGACTCTGTGTTTCCCATTTAGGACTGCCTTTGCCATAGCCCATAGGTTTTGGAGCGATGTGTCTTCATTCTCATTGGTTTCTATGCAATGTTTAAGTTCCTCTCTGATTTCCTAGTTGACCCAAACTTTCTTGAGCAGGATGGTCTTTCACTTCCAAGTGTTTGAATTCCTTCCAAACTTTTTCTTGTGACTGAGTTCCAGTTCCAAAGCATTGTGGTCTGAGAATATGCAGAGAATAATCTCAATCTTTTGGTATCAGTTGAGACTGATTTGTGACCCAGTATGTGGTCTATTCTAGAGAAAGCTCCATGCACACTTGAGAAGAGTCTGTTGTTTTAGGGTGGAATGTTCTGTATATATCTATGAGGTACATCTGGTCCAGTGTGTCATTCAAAGCTTTTTTCCTTGTTGATTTTCTGCTTAGATGATCTGTCTTGCTGAGAGTGAAGTGTTGAGGTCTCCTGCTATTAGTGTGCTATTATCAATATGTCTCTTCATTTTGGTTAACAGTTGGTTTATGCAATTGGCTGCTCCCATGTTGGGGGCATATGTATTTACAATTGTTAGATCTTCTGTATCTAACAATGTATCTAACGTGTCCTTCTGTATCTCTAACTACAATCTTT
>NC_081562.1:83770197-83806815 GCF_022355385.1 Mustela nigripes | reverse complement strand
CTCTAACTACAATCTTTATCTTAAAAGCTAAATTGTCTGATAGGAGAATTGCTACTCCAGCTTTCTTTTGAGGTCCATTGGCATGAGAGATGGTTCTCTATCCCTTCACTTTCAGTCTGGAGGTATCTTTAGGTTTAAAGGGAGTCTCTTGTAGACCACGTAAGGATGGGTTCTGTCTTCTTATCCAATGTGCAACCCTGTGCCATTTTGTGGGAGCATTTAGGTCATTCACATTGAGAGTGATTATTGAAAGATATGATTTTATTGTCATCATGTTGCCTGTGAAGTCCTTGTTTCTATATATTGTCTCTGTAAATTTCCAATCTAAATCACTCTTGGGGTCTTTCTCCTTTTATAGAACCCCCCTCAATATTTCTTCCAGGGATGGCTTAGTGGTCACATATTCTTTTAGTTTCTGCTGGTCCTAGAAGCTCCTTTTTCATCCATCCATTCTGAATGACAACCTTACGGATAAAGAATTCTTGCCTGCATGTTATTATCATTTAGTACCCTGAATATGTCTTAAAAGCCCTTTCTGGCTTGCCAGGTCTCTGTGGATAAGTCTGACATTATTCTATGTTCTTCTCTCTGTAAGTAAGTAGTCTCTTCCTCCTAACTGCTCTTAAGATAGTTTCCTTGATGGGACCCCTGGGTGGCTCAGTTGGTTAAGCAACTGCCTTCAGCTCAAGCCATGATACCAGGGTCCAGGGATCAAGTCCCACTTCGGGCTCCTTGCTCCACAGGAGCCTGCTTCTCTCTCCGCCTCTGCCTGCCTCTCTTCCTTCGCTCTCTCTCTCTCTGACAAATAAATAAATAGAAATAAAAAATCTAAAGATGGTTTCCTTGATTCTAAGATTTGCAAATTTTACTATTACGTATTTAGATGTTGGTCTGTTCTCCTTCATCTTGGGAGGAGTCCCCTCAGCTTCTAAGATGCAAATGCTGTTTCATTCCCCCAGATTAGGGAAGTTCTCAGCTATGATTTGCTCATATATGTCTTTTAGTCCTCTCTGTCTCCGTGCCCTCAGGGATCCCAATAATTCTGACACTGGAATGTTTCTTGGCATCATTTGTTTCTCTAATTCTGTTTTCATGGAATTTGAGCTGTTTCTTCTAGGCCTCTTCCTGTTCCTTCTTTTCTATCAGTTTGTCTTTTAGATTGCTAATTAGTTTTTCTGCCTCATTTACACTAGCTATTAGAGTATCTAGATTAGACTGGGTCTCATTGGTAGCATGTTTAAGTTCTGCCAGATCAGCTCTCATTTCTGCCTTTACAGAATCTATGTTGCCATTAATAGTTTATCCAGCCTAGTTTTGTCTTCATAATTGTTACCCTGAAGTCTATTTCTGACATCTTGCTTATATCCATATCCATTAGGTCTGTGGGAGAGGCCATTTTCCTGGGTCTCTTCTTTGTTGGGAATTCCTCCTCCTAGTCATTCTGTTGAGCTGTGGTTGAGGGGATGTAAGCTGAAAATATCAACCACAATCCAGGCAAGGTGCACCCTGGGAAAGTTTGGAGCAATCAGGAGCCACCACCAAAAACCCCAGCCAAAATGAAACCCAAGAATAAGATTTATAAGATACAAAAACAAAAACAAACAAGCAATCAAAAAGACCCACACACACCCCCAAAAAATAAAAATAAAAATAAAAATAAAAGGGGAGACATGAAGGCAATGTGGCTATAATTGCTTGATGTGGTCAAGGTAGGGTATTTCACCTCTTCCTGGGTGTATTTTTTTCTCTGTGTTAGAGAACATTACTTCTCAGAGAGATAGGGAAATTAAAACTGCCATATATATAAAGGTAGTATTGAACAGGGAGAAAAGGACTAATGTGAAGCTTATAACTATATCTATATCTATATATAAAGGAAAAGAAAAAAGTATATGTGTGAAAAGTTCAATTAAAAAAGTTACTGTAGAATATGTTGTATTAAACATTTGGTTGAAATGAAAAGTAGGGGGAAATAATCAGAAGAAACATGAGAAAGAATTTTTAAAAAGAGGAAAGTTATCTAAGAAATACACAGGCTGTGAGACAACACCAGGAGCTTAATATACCATTTTCCCCTAGTGTTGGGATTTTTCTGTTTTATAAGGACCCTGGGGTTGTTGTCCTCTTGTTCTCCTATCTTGTATTCTGGAGGAGGGGACTGCTACAATGTTTTACAGTCAATCCTGCTTGGCCAGAGTTGACCTTCCCACTGTCAAAGGGCTGGACTCCATGGAAAGTGGTTTTTTGGGCTTTTGTTCTTTGATTGCTTTTGTTCTCTGGTGGCTTTTCAGGCCTTTTCAGAGGGTCAGAGCAAAGGGAAATGCCCACACCCAGACCTCTGCCCCAGAGGAGAAAAGCCACAGTCTACTTCTTTCTGAATCCTCCAGAACACACAGTCTCCCCCTCTGTAAGCATTGCTGAATACCACAGCCTCCCACAGGAGGTGCATACCCACAGTGATCCTCTCAGCAGTAGAAGCTGGCCCACACTTTTCTATGCACTTCCCCCCACCAGTGCCACCAAAACTGAGTGATCCCAGTCCAGGCAGGCCCAGGCCCAGGCTCCCGGCAGTGGCAAACCAGGATCTGTGGGTACTGATCCAAGCCAAGTCCTCTTGGGCACCAGCAGTAGCATCAGCCAGCACCAGATCCACAGGCTCAAGTCTGTGGCTGTGGCCACTCAGTCCCAGCATTTGTCCCTTAAGCCCCTGTGTTCTGTTTGAGCGCTATATAAGTCCCTTCCCCTCCCACAGTCACTGGTCTCCAAGCTACCATTGGTCCCCAGGCGCAGGACACTTTTGCACTGGGGTATTACTTTCCAATGCCTAGCTTCTGGAGGTCTCCTTCCCCTTCTGTTTATCCTCCAACATCTGTCCATGCAATCACAGCTGTGGCCTTTGTATTTCTTGACTGATGATCCTCTGCCCCCTTAGAGAAACTGTACTCTCAATGAAGTAGAGCATAACTGCACACTCTGTAAATGTCATCAGAAACAAAGTCTGAGAACTGTCACAGTCAAGAGGAGCTTAAGGAGACATGAATTAAATGTAATGTGCTATCTTGGGTGGAATCTTGGAAATTGGACTTTAGGTGACAACTCAGGAAATATGAATACATTGTAGACTTTAGTAATAATTTTTCAATATGGTTCATTAATTGTGGTAAATGTGCCACACTAATGTAAAATGCTAATAATAATGGAGACTGAGCAGGGGGTATATGGGAATGCTCTGCACTATCTTTGCACATTTTATGTAAACCTAAAACTATTCTAAAGTTAAAATTTAACCTAAAAAAAAAATCTTTTCCTTCCCAGCTCCAATCTCTTCATCCATGATAATCAAGGTGACTGGCATGGATCAGTTCATTCATGACAAATGCCACATAGTCCAAAGCGTTCTGAATATTTCTCCAGGCTATTTTGGTGGATGGTGAGATATTGTTATTCTAAAACTTGGGAGGATGTTTTAAGTCTTTTAAAATATGTACAGTAAGGTATTGATAAAAAAAATAATTTTTTTTTCCAAAATGAACTGCTACCAAAAACACAAGTTTGATATGTCATTGTACTTAAAAACATTTCTCACTTTTATTATATCTTCTTTGTGTATGTCTCAATTTGGCTGGGCCATGGTGCCCAATATTTGGTCAAACGATTATCCTGGATGTTTCTGTGAGGATATTTTGGATGAGATTATCATTTAATTTGGGTGGATTTAGAGCAAAGCAGATTTCCTTTCAATAATATGACTGGGCCTTATCCAATGGACTGGATAGAACAAACGGCTGTACTCTCCCAAACAGGAAGAGATTCTTCCAGTGGACTGCCTTTAAGCTTCATCTGCAACATCAGCTCTACCTCGTTCACCAGCTGATGGCTTTGGACTTAAACTGCAACTAATTCCTGAAACTCCAGTCTGCCAGCCTCTTCTATCAGATTTTGGAATCACCAAGCCTCCACAATCACATTGGAAAATTCCTTGAAATAAATCTTATTTTGTGTGTGTATACACACACACACACACACACACATCCAACTGTTTCTATTTTTCTGGAGAAGCCTTACTAATATACCCTCCTAAACAGGCACAAGAGGAAGAAGTTCCAGGACACTGCTGGAGGAGAAAATATCCAAGATTGGATGCATTGGAGTGGGTAAGAGGAAGAGTTATTCTGTATCCCTGTCACCCCTCCCCCAAAGTGGCACAACTCAGCACCAAGAAAGATCTCCTCAGCTCATGGTTTCTCCCATGGAGGAAAATGGGAGTATGTGAGTAAGCACCTGGCTTCCCAGCTATATGGGATAAGGAAGAGGCCCACTTCTTTTTTGCCCTATCCAGAACACTAGGATATGCTGCATGACTAGGAGTGTTTTTCTTTTTCAGTGTTTCCTTGGCGATTCAGGGTCTTTTCTGCTTCCATATAAATTTTAGGATTGTTTGTTTCAGCACTTTGAAAAATGCCAATGGTATTTTGATTGGGATGATATTGAAAGTATAGATTGGTCTGGGCAGCATAGACATTTTAACAATGTTTATTCTTGTGATTCATGAGCATGGAATATTTTTCTATCTTTTTGTGTCTTCTTCAATTTATTTCATGAGTGTCCTGTAGTTCCTCGAGTAGCGTTACCTTTACCTCTTTGGTTAGGTTTATTCCAAGGTATCTTATGGTTTTTGGTGCTATTGTAAATGGAATTGATTCTCTAATTTCCCTTTCTACAGTTTTAGTCTATAAGAAGACAACTTATTTCTGTGCATTGATTTTGTATCCTGCCACATCACTGAATTTCTGAATGAGTTCTAGTATTTTAGAGGTGGAGTCTTTTGGGTTTCCCACATATAGTATCATGCCATCTGTGAAGAGAGAGAGTTTGACTTTTGTTTTTTGCCAATTTGAATAGCTTTTAGTTCTTTTTGTTATCTGGTTGCTGTTGCTAGGATTTCTAGTACTATGTTCAACAGACAAATGGATAAAGAAGATGTGGTCCAAACACACAATGGAATATTACTCAGTCATCAGAAAAGATGAATACCCAACTTTTGCATCAACATGGATGGAACTGGAGGGGATTATGCTGAGTGAAATAAGTCAAACAGAGAAAGTCAGTTATCATATGGTTTCAATTACTTTTGGAACATGAGGAATAGCATAAAGGACATTAGGAGAAGGAAGGGGAAACTGAAGGCAGGGGGAGATATGGAGAGGGAGAGGAACCATTTGAGACTGGACTCTGAGAAACAAACTGAGGAATTTAGAAGGGGAGATGAGGAATGGTTTGGCCAGGTGATGGGTATTAAGGAGGGCATGTATTGCATGGAGCACTGGGTGTTATACATAAACAATGAATCTTGGAATATTACATCAAAACTAATGATGTATTCTATGGTCACTAATGTAACATAATAATAAAAGAAAACCCAGAATACTCTCATAAGCTTGGAGTAAAGAAAAAATTCTTAACCTTGCACAAAATGGCAAGTTATAAAAAATGATTATATGGTCTTTAGTAAAATTAAGAATTTCTCTTCATCAAAACAACATTAAGAGAATGAAAGTCAATCCACAGGGCAGAAGAGGAAAAGATGCTTAATTTTATTAGCTATCAGAGAAATGCAAATACAACTTTTGATGCATTCAAAACTCACTAGAATTGGAAAATGGGAAAAAAAACCCACATAAAATACCATGTGTACTTACCATATGGGACAACTGGAATTCTCATAAACTACTATGGGAATATACAATTTTACAACCACTTTGGAAAAGTGCTTGGAAGCATAATGCCTACTTATGATCACACAAAGCCATCTGTAGATATATACTAAAACAAAGCAAAACAGAAGTGTCTAGGGTCAATGTGTACAAGAATACTGATAGCTACACTATTCAGAACAGCCATAAACCAAAAGTTACATAAATATCCTACAACAGAAACAGATCAAGAAATGATGTATTCATGTAATGGAAAATGATGCAACACTGAGAACAAAAAATACACATGCATTATGCTTGGAGAGTTAGCTAAGTACAATATTGAGTGAATTAAGTCAGACACAAAAGAAATAGATAGTAGATTTCGCTTATATGAAGAACAAGAGAAGGCAAAAGTAATGTATGGCCATAGATTACCTGTGAGGCTGGGATAGCATTGCAAAGGGGGACTTGATCTGCTCGTTAGCTTTTGATCATATTCTCTTTGAGAAAGCTTATTGTGCTGTATCTTCATATGTTGTGTACCTTTATGTATGTTATATTTTAATAAAAGTAGGTCAAATTCTAAAAATCTGCCACAAATCTATTTAGATATAGGTAAAGGTCATTTATAGAACTCACTTATATTCAATGAAGGAAAAATTAAAAATGATTCATGTTCTTAAATTACTGAGACTGCTCAATAATTTGTTCAATTAAAATCCCTATGTATAAAAAATTAGAAGAAAATATACTGAATTTGGGTGATAAAATTGTTCACTATGGCATCTTTCAGCATTTAACAAGATGTGCATTCAGCAATTTTACTTAACATCAACCTAACAGATATCATCATGCATGCAGTTCGAGCCTAACTCCTAATAATCTCCATTCACAGTTTGCTACCTGCACTTTGCAAAAACTTGCCCAAGGTTCTTCTCAGTGCATTTTTAACTTCCTTGTTTTTCAGGCTGTAGATGAAAGGATTCACCAGGGGAGTGACCACACCATACTGTATGGAGAAGATCAGCTCCAGACGTGAGCCTGAGGTTGGCATTAGATGACGGAGGAAAGCTGAGCCATAGAAGAAACTCACTGCAGTGAGGTGGGAGGAACAAGTGGAGAAGGCCTTGCTTCTGCCTGCGGTGGAGCTGATGCTCAGGATGGTGGAGACAATGTGCACATAGGAGATGAAGATCAGGAAGAATGTACCGAAGCCATGCAGGAGTGTGGAACAGACCAGGACAGTGAGGTTGATAGAGACATCAGAGCAGGACAAAGGGAAGAGGGAGGGCAGCTCACAGCTGTAGTGATGGATGGTTTTGGCCTCACAGAAATCCAAGTTTATTATCAGAGGGATATTAATGAGTGCATCTAGAAACCCCAGGCTCCATGAGCCCCACACAAGCTGCATATACAGCTGATTATTCATAACCTGGCCATAGAGGAGTGGGTGACAGATAGCAGCATAACGGTCATAGGCCATTGCTGACAGTAGGCAGACTTCTGTTCCTCCAAAGTCAAACAGAAAGAAGGCTTGAGCCAGGCAAGCCTCTACTGAGATGGTTTTCCTCTGAGACAGGAGGTTTTCCAGCAGCCTAGGCACTATGGCAGTAGAGAAACAAAAGTCCACAAAAGAGAGGTGACTCAGGAAGAAGTACATAGGTGTGTGGAGTTGGGAATCTGCCCTGATGACCAACAACATCAATAGATTTCCCATTATAGTCAAGAGGTAAATCCCAAGGAAAAGCACAAAGAGCAGAACCTGGATGTGGGAGTCAACAGACAGGCCAAGGAGGATGAACTCTGTGATGGTGCTATGGTTCCTCAAAGCCATGTAGAGAGGATATGCCCTAGAAATAAAAATAAGCATAAACCTCAAACCTCTGTTGACCACACTCAATTACCAGAAGAGGGGGCTTGAACATAACTGGCTTATATTTCTTGTTTTTCCTCATTGATTTTTTTTTTATATCCTTTCTTCCCAGACTGATATTCTGCTTCAATTCTGAATAGGTCAATCTTAGTATGATATCACCCTATAGTTGATATTCTATCTCAGAGATCACTGAAGGAATTCACAAATTCATCCAGACCTTAACCATGACTAATTTAGTCAGTTTCCTTCTATAGAAACTGCTTAGCAATATTACCTGTAATTTGCATATTTTAGAGAACTATCTATAATGGATGTTGCAAAACTTGTAATTTCTCCTCTATCACTGTTTCTTTCTTTCTTTTTTTAAAAAAATTAACACACAATGTATTATTTGTTTCAGGGGTACAAGTCTGTGAATCATCAGTCTTAAACAATTCACAATACACAACTCACCATAGCACATCAATGTCCATCCCAGTCCATCCCAATGTCCATCACCCAGTCACCCTATCCTTCCCTTCCCTGCTCCAGCAGCCCTCAGTTTGTTTCCTGAGATTAAGAGTCTCCTGTGGTTTGTCTCCCTCCCCGGTCCCATCTTGTTTCATTTTTCCCTTCCTTCCCTCCATGAACCCCCACCCTGCCTCTCAAATTCCTCATATCAGAGAGATATGATAACTGTCTTTCTCTGATTGACTTATTTCACTTAGCATAATACCCTCTAGTTCCATCCACGTTGTTGCAAATGGCAAGATTTCATTTTTAGATGTCCTCGTAATATATATATATATATATTATATTATATATATTACATATATTTTTATCATATATATATATATATCTCCCACATCTTCTTTACCATTCATCTGTTAATGGACATCTAATTTCTTTCCATAATTTGGCTATTGTGGTTATTGCTGCTATAAACATTGGGGTGCACATGCCCCTTCAGATCACTACATTTGCACCTTTAGGGTAAATACCCAGTAGTGTGATTACTGGGTCATAAGGTAGTTCTATTTTTAACTTTTTGCCGAACCTCCCTACTGCTTTCTGGAATGGCTGCACCAGCTTGCATTCCCCGTGTAGGAGGGTTTCCCTTTCTCTGCATCCTCAGCAACACCTATTATTTCCTAACTGGTTAATTTTAGTCATTCTGACTGGTGTGAGGTGGTATCTCACTGTGGTTTTGATTTGTAGTTCCCTGATGCTGAGTGATGTTGAGCAATTTTTCATGTATTTATTGGCCATTTGGATGTCATCTTTGCAGAAATGTCTGTTCACGCCTTCTGCCCATTTCTTGATTGGATTATTTGTTTTGTTTTTGGGTCTTGAGTTTGATGTTCTTTATAGATTTTTATAGATTTTGGATACTAGCTCTATCTGATATGTCATTGTGAATATCTTCTCCCATTCTGTCAGTTGTCTTTTGGTTTTGTTGACTGTTTCCTTTGCTGTGCAAAAGCTTTTTTTTTTTTTGATGAAGTCCCAATATTTCATTTTTGCCCTTGTTTCCCTTACCTTTGGCAATGTTTCTAGGAAGAAGTTGCCACAGGTGAGGTGAAAGAGTTTGCTGCCTGTGTTCTCCTCAATGATTTTGATGAAGTCCTATTTCACAATGAGGACTTTCATTCATTTTGGCTCTATTTTTGTGTGTGGAGTAAGGAAATGGTCCAGTTTTATTCTTCTGCATGTGGCTGCCCAATTTTCCCAACACAATTTGTTTAAGAGACTGTCTTTTTTCCACTGGACATTCTTTCCTGCTTTGTTGAAGATTAGTTGACGATTATCACTCAGTTTCTTACTCCCATTTAAAACCTTGCTAAATTGCTCAATGACATTATTTTGTCTTCCTTTAGCTTTTTTACAATCTATTTCACATATATTGTCAATTTCATCTTTGGGGCAAGACTGAAACATGTTATCATAATCTTAGTGTATGTGTGCTTGTATGTATACAAGTGTCTTTGTATACATATGGTGTATGGCGGAGGGTAGAGTAAAATGAATGAGGGCAGAGCTTGCTGAATCCATTTTACAGAAGAGAAAATTGAGTATCAAAGGTAATGTTACTTGTCTAAATTGCCAATGTGAATAGTCAGTATTTAGTTGCACTATATAGGACTCTAAGAGGTGTCTCTATCATACCATGTCTTCCAAAGAAGACTTGGCAGTGAATGTATAATTCACCGTATAATGAATATATAATTATAATTGCCCACAGTTAAACAGTTGTATATACCATGTTGTCTTCTTCTCAGTGCCTAGCATAGCATATACAACTGTTTAACTATTTTATAAATACTTGTGTGTTTTTTTTTTCCCTTACTTTGTCACTCCTGTCTAGTATTCAGGGATTCTGTTTAGCCTTTCCCTAGGGCTATTTACTTAGGTTGTGCCTCTTGAAACATCTTGCTTGGCTTTGTAATGCCACAGAAATTCTGGCCTGTCCCCTTGTGCTCATATTTTCCCTGTATTCTTGAGTTTTGTCATGATGCTGTAGAATCTGGCTTTGATGTTGCCCAAAGGGCTCACAGGAAGTTTAATCCTGTAGAGCAACCACCTTCCCAGTGCTTGTTCTTTTTGATTATTTCCCCACTATTAATATTGAATACTTAAACACTTTACAGGCTATGGGATTTTCTTCAATTCAATTTCCATCTCAGTTATGCTCTAGGCTTATATGCAGCATAGATGGCAACTTAAATTTAACAAGGAAGGAGAACAAACTGTTGAAAAGAATAAGTTTCAATGACCCCTCTTATCTCTGCTTTTGTCAAGTCCTGTTAGAAGAAAACAATTTTCTGTTCTCTACATTAGTAAATAAAACAAAATTAAAAAGTAAATTGAGACTGCTTTCTTTAAGAATATGAACATTTCTGTGTTTGGGATTTTCTGTATGAATTAGGCTTATAATTACCTCATTTCTTTCACATTTACTGTTTATTTACAGTGTGAGCACTTACTCATCCAGAAGGATCACAGTGCCTTCAGTTCACATTAAAGTTCATGAGATACAGCCTAGGTTTAGAATAGGTGGAGAAGGGACATCCTAGATCCTTAAAGAGAAAATAGAGTTCAATGCAGAAGTTAGAAGTTAGCTTGGCTTTCTAATTTCCATTAAAGAGTCATATATGAGCACTTATTAAACATGTCTTCAACCTTCGGTTCTGTCTGATCTGCTTTATAGATCACTATGATGTAGATTTTTGTGTTTTTTAAAAAGATTTATTTATTTATTTGAGAGAGAGAGAAAAAGAGAGAGAGAGAGAGCATTGTGTGCAAGTGAAATTGGGGGTGGTGCAGAGCTTAAGGGAAGAGAGAAGCAGACTCCCTCCTGAGGTGAAGACCAATGTGGGCTTCAATTTCAGGACCCTGAGTTCATGATCTGAGCTGAAATCAAGAGTCAGATGCCCAAATGACTGAACCACACAGGCATCCCGATTTTTTTTTTTAAGGAGTCATCTCATTTTATCATTGGATATTTATTCCATTGGAATGACTGTGTTTAAACATAGAGTGGCACTTCTAATCAGTCACAACATTAATCTCTTTAAATCTAATAATGATGGTAATGATAATGAAAAGATACTGCTTAATCTAAGCACTTTACGTATATTAACCTAGTTCTTTCTTGTAAGAGACCCCTGATACATCCTTTTTCTTTCTTTTAAACAGATAAGGATCTGAGGCAGACAGCATTTAAGAACTCTGCCCAAGAGGTGCCTGGGTGGCTCAGTGGGTTAAGCCTCTGCCTTCAGCTCAGGTCATGATCTCAGGGTCCTGGGATTGAGCCCCACATTGGGCTCTCTGCTCAGCAGGGAGCCTGCTTCCCCTCCTCTCTCTGCCTGCTGCTCTGCCTACTTGTGATCTCTCTCCCTCTGCCAAATAAATAAATAAATTTTTTAAAAATAAAGAACTCTGCCCAAGGTCAAATAGGCACCAAGTGGAGAACTTATAATTTGAGCTCAGGCAGTTTGGTAATGTATCTTAATCACATCCTTTCCAAAGGGAGGAGTAGTTGGGAAACCTTCCTTGACAAAGAAAGCAAACATAGGTTTCTTAACACTTTGTCAATTTCAAATGTATTTAATTTTAAAATTAATTTAATTAATTTTAAAATTAATTAATTAGTTAATTTCACAAGTTCTGGGATGGATGGATTAATAAGAAAAGCAACAGTGAGAGAGAGATTAAGTATTTCCTCTATTTACTGACCAAAGTTAGAAAAGTTTACGTACTCAGAAGCATTATAAATCCGCTAAGAACCTGGGAATCCCTGAACTGTAAGAAGGGCTGAAAGTAGGAGGCATGGAAAAGGAGCATGAGCAAATTTTTTTTTCCTAAATATTTCTTAACTTCTGTCCTTTTTCTTGTGTGCTTCAGCACCTGCATCAGTGTGACCAATTTGGGAGACTGAGGGAGTCATTAATAGCAAAAAAATTAAGTTTTATCCTTAAAAAGGATAAAACATAAACCACCTACTCTGAAATGTATTCTGCCCAATATTCCTGGCTGTTACGGTCCCACTTGGTTTACTCTAATTTCATATTCTTAGGGCCTAAGCAATGCAGAGTTTATACCAGAATGTATGAAGTCCCCATTCCCGTTGCCCAATATCAGTCATCAACACCAGAGAGTTTTTCCCAAGTAGCTGCTCAGAGTAGGTGAACACAGAGACCTCAATGTGTGGAGAATATGAATTTGCTTAGATTTGGGGGCTCAGTCTCGAGCAAATATAAAGTCTCAGGGTGAAAAGACACACCTCAGAGTATCAGAAAGAGAAGGTATATGAAGAAAGGAAAATAATTTATCAGGTGAGAGAGAGAGAGAGAGAAACTCCAGAGCTGTCCTTGAGAGATTACTGAGCTCTGGGCTTTTGTGGCTCAAAAGATTTCCTGCCACTCTGATTTTTACCTCAGGCCATGAGATCTCTATGTTCAATTTTTTCTAAGGGAAGTTACAGTAAGTTTATGAAAATTATTTACCTAAAGCTAGGTACTCTCAAAGGCTGAAGCTTCAAGGCACATATCCTCCGAGCTTTAGCTTGGTCCTGCCTTTTCCTCCTACTGGCTGTAAAAGACTCTCAAATCCTCCACAAAAGGTGTGGAGGGGCTTCTCTCTGGTAGTCCTAAGTCCAACTCCTTGGGTGTCTGTTGTTCCTTTTTTTCCTTTTCTTCGTTTTCTATCTGACTTTAGATACTGTTGTACTAAGAGAATCCATGAAGTGAGTGATTCCCAGATATCACACTTTAGAAGGGCAAGTGTAGAGTAAGCAGTCAATAATTGACCAGCAGAGCCTGGCACCCCAGGAGACCAAAGACCCAATGTCTTTTATTCTCTGGAGTCGTAACTTGAGGCCCAACTTTAGACTCACACAAAAAACAAACAAAATTTTAAAAGCTCAGGGGATTCTATTTAGTGTGGGCTTTTAGAACTTCTATATTGAAGCTTTAACTTTGATGAAAACTCTCAGGCGTTTACTGAATTTGAAAGGAGGCAAAGTAGGTGGCAACATCCTTTGTGTGCTCAGTCTCAGTATGTCGCATTTGGGAAAGCCAAGGAAAGCTGCACATTGATCTCAAGTTATTTTTCTTTGCTCTCATGATTTGAATTCATAAATATCTCTCAGATGAATATATCTAATTTAATTTTAGATATATTTAGGTTTTCAGGGAGATGGCTGAAGGCAGGTCACAAAAGCCAAGGAAGAGATGGTGAAAGACTGAGCAATCAATAATGACAAATGCAGCAGTTTGATTCTGAATGATTAGAGATACAAAGTACCTATTGGATTTTAGACTTATGGTGTATTGTTGTCTCTAAGGAACAGTGGGAGCATTGGCCAGATTGAAGAAGATTGAGATGTGCACTAATGGTAAGACTGGCATGTTTTCAAAGTTTTAGAAGTGAATAAGACCAGAATAAAAAAAAATAATGAAGGTTTATTAATTACATACCAAATTCCAGGTAGTGTCCCACACATTTTGGCATGATAACTAATTCCTCAGAACAGCTGTATGAGCTGGAATGTTTATTTCCTTCATTTACCCCAGATGAGGAAAATGAGGCATGGTAGAATATCTGGTCTAAGTTTATAAAGCTATTAATTGGTTGAATCAGGATTAAAATTTATATCATAAGACCTTAAAAACTGCTTTTCATCGCTATGCTAACTAGCCTCAAATGGGGTAATTGAGTTTAAGGTTTGTGATATATATATTCTCTTGACAGAAAAGGAGCTGTAGATACAAAATGAAGAGAGGGGAGACTCAGAAAGCAAAATCTAGTGTTCTGTTAGAAAGCTGTGCCCATCTCTGGAGAATGACATTAGGTAAGCAAGCAGGACACAAACCACATCAAGACCTATTCCTGAATTCAAAGGATAATAAATAGCTAGCTGGGTGTTTCTTTTTTCTTTTCTGGTATGTAGATATCTGGATTTGTACATACCTGGGATATATACAACTAATCTCTAAAATCAATTGAGTGATTTCTCGAAGACATTTGAAAGGAATATTAATGTAAAGTTGTAAGCATAGCCTGTTTTTGATAACAAAATCAGATAATAATGAAAGGAAGTTTATAAACTTTTAAAGGAAATTCATGAACACAAAATTTTTATGTGTCGGTTAGCCATTTGTATGTCTTCTTTGAAGAAGCATCTATTCATGTCTTCTGCCCATTCTTTCACTTGTAGAACATAAGGAATAGCATGCGGGCATTAGGAGATGGGGGGAGCGGAATTTGGAGGGGAAGATGAATCATGAGAGACTATGGATTCTGAGAAACAAACTGAGGGTTTTAGGGGGTAGGAGGATGAGGGGATGGGTTAGCCTGGTGATGGGTATTAAGGAAGGCACGTATTGCATGGAGCACTGGGTGTTATATGCGAACAATGAATCTTGGAACACTACATGACATCCTGTATGGTGACTAACATAATTTTAAAAATCCACAAAATTTAAGGTGATGTATAACTTCTCAGATAATAGGAATAGGGAGGAAATCAAAGGTAAATTTAATTAGGAATAAATTTAAGTTTATAGGTTGGGGGGCATGGTTTTTAATACCTCAATAAATAAATGAACAACCTAACAAAAAGAAAAATGAAATAAAGTAGTATATGTGTGCATTGATTATGACAGTGCATTATGAACAAGGAATTAAGAATAATTCAATCCTATGCTTCTGATTTCCAAATCAGGGGGGAAAAAAGGCAAGAAAGAAAAAAAAGGAGAAACACATGGAAAAAAGCAGGGAGGAAGGGGGAAAACTCTTTGGAACAATTGCTACATAAATGAAATTTTCAATTGTAGGGGAATTGTTAAATAAACAATGGCTTTTTTTTTTTGTAAAATAAAATAGAGGCTAAAATATTTTTGGAAATGGAAAATGTTTAATTTATGTTAGATAAAATGACAAAACCAAAATTGATTATAAATTATAGTTATGGCTATTTATAAGAATGTACCATAAAGACATTTTTCATAAAAGTTTGGACTGAGATATGCCTAAATGTTAATAGTGGTCTTCACTGCATAGTAGAACCATTTACCTGTATTTTAATAATTTGTAATTTAAAAAATATTTAAAGAAAAAATGTTAGTATTTTACATGAAGCATTAATACTTTATGATTTCAACATAGTCAAAGTAAAGTGAAAAATAATTTAAGCTACATAGCTGTGTCCATGGAGTATTTTCAGTCTTGTTGTCTTTAATATGAAGAAAAGTAAATATTGACTTGCTTCAGAAATCCATGTATTGCAAAAATATATACAAATATGAGAAAAATACCTAAAAGTAGTTGAGCCCTCATAAATTATAACTTTAATCAATCAAATACTAAGAATTTAATATTTAATAAATACACCTTTTAAAATGGCGTTAAGTGAGAAAAACAGGTTGGCTGAAAACATTTGAAATTTCCAAAGTAGAAAACAGACCTAAAATAGGGCAAAATACATATGTATATTTGGAATAAATACCTAGTAGTGTAATTGTGGGGTTGTAGGGTAACTTTATTTTTCACTCCTTAAGAAACCTCCATACTGTTTTCCAGAGTGGTTGTACCAGCTTTCATTCCCACCAACAGTGTAAGATGGTTTCCCTTTCTCTGCATCCTCACCAACATCTGTTGCTTCCTGTCTTGCTAATTATAGCCATTCTGACTGATTGAGGTACTATGTTATTTTGGTTTTGACTTGCATTTCCCTGATGCCAAGTGATGTGGAGCATTTTTTCATGTGTCTGTTGGCCATTTGTATGTCTTCTTTTGAGAAATATCTGTTCATATCTTCTGTTCATTTCTTGATCCAAAGGGGCACATGCACCTCAATGTTCATAGCAGCAGTGTCCACAATAACCAAACTATGGGAAGAGCCCAGATGTCCATCAACAGAATAATGGATAAAGAAGGCATATATATATGTGTGTGTATACACACACACACACACACACATACATATATGACGCACACACACACACACACAAAGGAATATTACTCAGCCATTAGAAAGGATGAAATCTTACCACTTCTTTCAATGTGGATGGAACTGGAGGGTCTTATGCTGAATGAAATAAGTCAAATTTAGATTAAAAAAGAAAAAATAAAATCTAAGATAAATTAAATGATAAAAAACAAAATAAAATAGGGCAAAATATTGAAAGGGCTGGAATAGGTCTATCTTACATGAAATTCTGAAATTAAATAACAACAGATATTCAGCAAATGTTTTGTTAGTGTAGGTGATTATTGGGCAAGATTGTTTCAGCCAAATTTCCTTTAGTAAACAAACAAATAAAAAATAAAGAACAAAACCTTAGGTGAATTTGCTGGATGAGTGGAAGAGCCAGGAGAGGCCTGCAGAGGGCACTGCCTAGGTGGGAAGAGAAGCACTGTAAAGTGTGTACAAAAAGTAAGAGAAAGCCTTAAACAACCTCTTTCAGAAGGCTGTCTGGTAATTTCTAAAGTTCCCAGAGTTTGAAGAAAAATTCACAGGCCTCTAGAGCCCCAAATTACAATATTTTGCCTTGGAGTAGAGTTACAGAAATCACATCTGTCCTTTGCCTACATGTCTATATATTTACTGGGGGCAGTGAATGCGAGAGATCCACGCTTTAAGCTAAGCAACTGATTGCTCTGAAGGGTATGGACAGACCAAGGTTTCCAAGGTCTGGAAAACTTCTTTTCTTGACCCAGGATTGTCACATTTACAAACCCTACATTCACCCTTATGTCCTTTATTTTACATTGTTTGGGCTAGAAGACTGTATAGGACATCTCCCAGATTCTTTTGCTAATAGGCTTTTGTTTACATTTAGCCAATTGGAAGAAGTGGTCTGTTTAAGTGTATGAATAAGAATAAGAAGGACAAGGAGAAAAAGAAGAGGGGGATGAAGAGGAGGCAGAGGAGACAGTGGTGGGGACACTGCATCCCCATTCTGATTATTGCAGGAGTAGTGCAGCACTTTTTCAGCAGTCGTGGCATCACTGCGATTCCTCTCCTCAGTGATCCTGTGCCTGGTGCCCCAGCAGCACAGCAGCCAATGTAGAATTATCAGCTTCAGCCTAGGGTTGGAATAACTTCTTCTTCTTCTTTTTTTTTTTTTTTGCTTCTCTAAGATCCCCTTCATCCTTCTCCCTTTTGGCCACTGAGTCATTCCAACAACTTAGTACTAAAAATACCTTCAAGGTTAAAGAACATTCTACTAAAGAATGAATGGGTCAACAAAGAAATTAAAGAATAATTTATTTTTATTATTATTATTTTTAAAGATTTTATTTATTTATTTGACAGAGATCACAAGTAGCAGAGAGGCAGGCAGGGAGAGAGGAGAGAGGAGGAAGCAGGCTTCCTGCTGAGCAGAGAGCCCAATGTGGGGCTCGATCCCAGGACCCTGGGATCATGACCTGAGCCGAAGGCAGAGGCTTTAACCCACTGAGCCACCCAGGCGCCCCTAAAGAAGAATTTAAAGAATGTATGGAAGCAAATGAAAATGAAAACACGATAGTTCAGAACCTCTGGGATGCCGCAAAGATGGTTTTAAGAGGGAAGTGTATGGCAATACAGGCCTTTCTCAAGAAACAAGAAAAGTTTCAAATACACAATTCTAACTTAAACCTAAAGAAGATAGAAAAAGAACAGACAATAAATCAGGAGAAGAGATTTAATAAAGATTAGAGCAGAAATCAATGATATAGAAGTAAACAAAACCAAAACCAAACCAAAACAAAACAACAAACCAGTAGAACAGATGAACAAAACTGGGACATGGTTCTTTGAAAGAATTAATAAGATTGATAAACCCCTAGCCAAACTTATAAAAAAAAAAGAGAAGGGACCCAAATAAATAAAATCATGAATGAAAGAGGAGAGATCACAACAAACACCAAAGAAATACAATTAAAAGAAAGTATTATGAGCAAATATACGCCATCAAATTAAGCAATCTGGAAGGATGTATGTATTCTTAGAAACTTATAAACTACCAAAACTGGAAGAGGAAGAAATAGAAAACCTGAATAGAGCCATACCAGGAAGGAAATTGAAGCAGTAATCAAAAATTCCCCAAATATGGGGCATCTGGGTGGCTCAGTGGGTTAAAGCCTCTGCCTTCGGCTCAGGTCATGGTCTCAGGGTCCTGGGATTGGGCCCCACATCGGGCTTTCTGCTTGGTGGGGAGCCTGCTTCCTCCTCTCTCTCCACCTGCCTCTCTGCCTACTTGTGATCTCTGTCTGTCAAATAAATAAATAAGACCTTAAAAAAAAAAAATCCCCCAAGTAATAGGAGTCCAGGGCTGAATGGCTTCTCAGAGGAATTCTACCAGACATTTAAAGAAGAATTAATACCTATTCTCCTGAAACTGTTTCAAGAACTAGACAAGGAAGGAATACTTCAAACTCTTTCTGTGAGGCCAGCAATACCTTGATCCCAAAACCAGACAAAGACCCCACTAAAAAGGTGAATTACAGACCAATATCCCTGATGAACATGGATGCAAAAATTCTCATTAAGATACTAGCTAACTGGATCCAACAATTCATTAAAAGATTATTCACCATAACCAAATGGGATTTATTCCTTTGCTGCTGAGGAATAGCTTCACAAATCAAGCAATGTGAATCACCACATTAATAAAAGGAAGGATAAGAACCATATGATCTTTTCAATAGGTGCAGAAAAAACATTTGACAGAATGCAACACACTTGATAAAAACTGTCTGTTGTACAGGCATAGAGAGAACATACCTTAATATGATAAAAACTATCTACAAAAAGCTCACAGCTAATATCACCCTCAATGGGAAAAACTGAGAGCTTTCCCCCTATGGTTAGGAATACAACATGGATGTCCACTATCATCACCATTGTTCAACATAGTACTGGAAGTCCTAGGCTCAATAGTCAGACAATATAAAGAAATAAAAAGGATCCAGATCAGCAAAGAAGAAGTCAAACTTTTACTCTTTGAGGGTGACATGAACTGATGATACAAGAATTCAGCAAAGTCAAAGGTTTAAAATCAATACACAGAAGTCAGTGGCATTTCTATATACTAATAGTGAAGTAGCAGAAAGAGAAATCAGGGAACAGATCCTACCTACAACTGCACCAAACCTATAAGATACCTAGGAATAAACCTAACTGAAGAGATAAAGGATCCGTACTCTGAAAACCATAGAATACTTATGAAAGAAATTAAGGAAGACAAAAAATGGAAAATACCCCATGCTCATGGATTGGAAGAAAAAATATTGTTGAGATGCTATGCTAGCTAAAGCAATCTACACATTCAATATAATACTTATCAAAATACCATCAGTATTTTTCACAGAGCTGGAGCAAATAATCCTAAAATTTGTATGGAACCAGAAAAGACCCCAAATAGCCAAAGGTATGTTGAAAAAGAAAACCAGAGCGGAAGGCATAACAATTCCAGACTTCAAGCTGTATTACAAAGTTGTAATCATTAAGACAATACAGTATTGGCACAAAAACAGACAGCTAAATCAATGGAACAGAATAGGGAGCCCAGAAATGGATGCTCAAAAATATGGTCAACTAACTTTTGACACTACTAGGTATTTATCCAAAAGATACAAACATAATGATTTGAAGGGGTATGTACACCTCAGTGTTTATAGAAACAATGTCCCAATAGCCAGAATATGGAAAGAGACCAGATGTCCATTGACAGAGGAATGGATAAAGAACTGACTATATATATATATATATATATATATATATATATATACATATATATATATATATATATATATATATCTCACACATATGTGGAATATTACTCAGCCTTCCAACACATATATATGTAATGAAATATTACTCAGCCATCAAAAGAATTTAATCTTGCCATTTGTAACCACGTGGATGGAACTAGAGAAGTTTATGCTAAAAGTGGAATAAGTCAGTCAGAGAAAGACAGTTACCATATGACTTTACTCATATGTGGAATTTAAGAAGCAAAACAGATGAACATGGTGTAAAGGAAGCAAAAATAAAATAAGACAAAAATAGGGAGGCAAACCATAAGAGACTCAACTATAGAAAACAAACTGAGGGTTACTGGAGAGGTGGGTGGGGGGATTGGTTAACTGGGTGATGGGCATTAATGAGGGCACTTGAATTAATGAGCACTGGGTGTTGTATGCAACTAATGAATTGCTGAATTCTACCTCTGAAACTAATAATACACTATCTCTTAATTAAATTAAATGAAAATGAAGTATAATTCTACCTTCATTTAAGATATTGTAGATAAGGTACAGTGTCTGTGTGGCTTTGTAGTTGTATTTCTAGGATTTCTAGGATGCTTAACAAGTGGTTTTATAGATATCTGGGATACTTTGGTAGATGGTTTATGCAACTTTTCCGATTAGTCTTCTCCATGACCATCCTTTCCCCCTTACACTCAGGAAATTCCTACCTAGGATTCTCCCTACTCCATGCACTTTTCTAAACCCCATCACTTTCTACTAGACTTAAGTCTTCTGAGCCATCAGTAAAACCTAGAAGGGGAAAGAAGCAGGGCTGTTATACTACCCTAGAATGAATGAAATTCTCTGCTATTTGCTCCATAGCAGATAATGCTTCACAAGGCTTGTGGAAGATGTCTTCTTGCCTGGACTTTAGCCCAACAAACTGACGTCCTTTCTCAGACACCTTCAGTTGCATCTGCCTTGCCACTAGGAACCTCTTCAATCAGAGCTCATCTTAAACTCACCTTCCATTCACCCTTCCAAAAGGTTCAAGTCTATACCTTTCTTCCTTTAGAGATCCTGGTTGTTTAACTTTGTAGCAAAACTCTATCCCCAGTTTAATACCCATAGGAATTTATGTAAGAATTCAGGACACAAATAATTTTTCCTCACACTAAGCACATTGTTAATGTTTTACAAATAAAAAGAATAATCTATGTCTATAACCAAAGTACTTGAATTGAAATTGTTAGTTGATGCATGTTTTCTGCCTATAAGAAAGATAAAATATGAATGAAAGCAAGAAAATGCCTTGCTATTTTTTTGTGGATTTTCAAACAAAATTTTGTTTACTCTGACATGAGTAAACAAAAATTTTCCTTAAGGCCTATTATTTGGATATTTTGCTACAATTCTGCCCTGCTTTCCAATCATTCTCTGCTTGTTCTCTGCTATCTGAGATGTTGTAAACTTTTCTGAAACATGTTTTTCAGAGCTGTTTTTACTTCCTTGTTCTTTAGGCTGTAGACAAGGGGATTCACTAGGGGAGTGACCACACTGTACTGCATGGAAAAAACCAACTCCCATGGGGAGCCCGAGGTTGGCATGAGATAGCGAAGAAAACCTGAGCCATAAAATAAGCTTACTGTGGTGAGGTGGGAGGAGCAGGTGGAGAAGGCCTTACTTCTGCCTGAGGTAGAGCTCATGCTCAGAATGGTGGCAACAATACGTGTGTAAGAGAAGAAGACCAGAAGGAAGGTCCCAAAGGCATGCAGGAGGGCAGAGAAAAGCAGGACTGCAAAGTTAACAGAGCTATTGGAACAGGAGAGAGGGAACAGAGATGGAATCTCACAAATGAAGTTGTAGATGACTTGAGTCTCACAGAAGTCCAAATTCCAAGCTAGGAGGGTATTGATGAGAGCGTCCAAAAAGGCCAGACCCCAAGATCCCCATACCAGTCCCACACTCAGCTCATTGCTCATTATCTGACCATAGAGTAGAGGGTAGCAAATGGCAGCATAGCGGTCATATGCCATCACTGCAAGGAGGCAAAGCTCTGTTCCCCCAGAGGCAAGCACAAAGAAAGCTTGGGTCAAACAGTCCTCCACTGAGATGGTTTTCTTCTCAGACAGGAGGTTCTCTAGCATCCTGGGCACAGTGACTGAAGAATAACAGAGGTCCAGGAAGGAGAGGTGATTCAAGAAGAAGTACATGGGCGTGTGAAGGTGAGAATTGGCCCTGATAACCAAGATCATCAACAGGTTCCCTGACAGAGTCAGGAGGTAAATTACTAGGAAAAGCACAAAGACTAGGGCCTGGGTATGATGATCAGCAGGCAGTCCAAGAAGGAGGAACTCAGTGATGGTGCTGTGATTTCCCAAGGCCATTTAAAGATGATAATACTTTGGAAGAAAACAGAAAGAGAAACAATGTATCAACCACCTCCTCTGGCAACCCCAAATTTCTACTTATTCTATGTACATACACTTTTTCCCCCCCCATCTCTCATTGTTGCTACCGTTGTTTAATATATCTCAAGGAGTCCCTTGAAGCATGCCCTTCCCTCTTCTGTCATCTGTATAAGCCCTGAACCTTCTGTGCTCTTTCAATTTGTTGCTTTTTTCTTACAAACAGCTCTAGAGAAATTTATGTAACTATTCAGATCTGACCATTGAACAATTTTTATCCCTTCAAACTAGGCCACTGATTTTGTTTTATGACATGCTGATCAAGAATTCATTTTCTGCAGAAGATACTATAATCCTTCCAGTTCTCCTCAGTGTCTTTCACTTTCCATTAAAGACTTTGTAAGAGTTCATTACAAATTATTTATGTACATTTGTCTTATTGTTTTCCTCTTTATTATCTTCCATAAATTTGGAAAATGTGATCCTAGATATCTCTAAGATATTTTGAAAGTTGTGTGTGCATGTGTGAGTGTGTGTGATGCAGAGTAGAGGTAAGGGAGGAAACTATGAAATATTTTTTAAAGTTAAAAAAAGTAGAGCTAAGAAATAATAAAGGAAAAACAAAACTAAGTTTTTCATCAAAAGAAACCGTTAAAAAAAGAAAGGTCATAGTCACATCAATCAGACAACAAAAAGAAATAGAAGGCATCCAAATCTGCAGGGAAGAAGTAAAACTTTGACTATTTCCAGATTACATGATACTCTGTATAGAAAATCCTAAAGACTCCACCAAAAACTTGCTAGAACTGATAAATTCAGTAAAGTCACACAATACAAAATCAATGTACAGCAATCATTTGCATCCTATAAGCCAATAATTAAGCAGCAGAAAAGAGAAATTAAGAAAACAATCCCAATTAAAATTGCACCCAAAATAATAAGATACCCAAGAATAAACTTAACCAAAGAGATAAAAGACTTATACTCCAAAAACTATCAACACAAAGTAATGGAAAGACAAAACATTGTTAAAATACTACCCAAAGCAATTTGCAGATTTAATGCAATACCCATCAAAATACCAACAGCATTTTTCATAGAACTAGAACAAAGAATCTGAAAATTCTTATGAAACCACTAAAGAGCCAAAGCAATCTTGAAAAAGATTGAAAAAGGCAAAACTGGAGACCTCAGAATTCCAAACTTCAAATTATATTGCAAAGCTGTGGTAATCAAATCAGTATGGTACTGACACAGAACCCAGACATAAGCTCACAATTATATGGTCAATTATCTTCAACAAGGAAAATAATATTCAATGGAAAAGAGACAGTCTCTTCAACAAATGGTGTTGGAATAACTGGTGAGTTACATGCAAAAGAATGGAACTGGCCCATTTTCTTACACTATACACAAAAATAGATTCAAAATGTCATGACAGAACTAAATATGAGATAGGAAACCATAGAAATCCTGGAAGAGAGCACAGGCAGTAATTTCTCTGACATAGGCCACAGTAAGTTTTTTCTAGATAGATTCCCTGAGGCAAGGGAAATAAAAGCAAAAATAAACTATTGGGACTACATCAAGATAAAAATCTTTTGCACAGCAAAGGAAGCAATCAACAAAACTAAAAGGCAACCTATGGAATAGGAGAAGATATTTTCAAACGACATATCAGATAAAGGATTGGTATCTAAAATATTTAGTAATAAGTGTTTTTCTTTTCCTCTTCAGTTAAACTAATGTTCCTTGAGGATAGGGATTGAGCTCAATGTTACTTTGGATACTCTGAACACACACTGCATTGTGAGGCACAAGTTAAGTCCTTAATCAAGATTTATGAAACACAAAAAGACTGGAAACACAAAAAGACTGCTTGCTACTTAAGTATCGATCTAATTTTTCATTTATTACCTCCATCATCCAGGCTACCATTCAACCCAGTCATCTATTCATCTATCTGTCTATCCACCCATATTTCCATTTATCCATTCATTCATTCATTCATTCATTCACTCATTCATTCATGTAAGTGACAGATATTTATAGATTGTATTATATAGAGTATTGTGCTTAAGATAGGTTGGTTGGCAGCCTGGCATAAACCTCTGATGAGTTATTATATGCATATACTTATTTGTCAGATTTCTAATAGCAGTCTTCCAGTATCCAGGGCTGAATTCCCTTGCTAGTCTTTTTCTTCATATAAAACTTGAAATCTGACCCATCATTATAACTCAAAACTCTGCTCCTTCATGAACCCTCTTGCCTAGAATAATGACTTATTACCATAATCCTAACTTACCCACTGAAACTGAATCAGCTGTGAATCCTTTGGCTCTAACCTGATATGAAAGTGTCTGATGTTGGTATTGCCCATAGGACTCAAAATAACAAGTTCTGTTTCTGCTGGGATAGCCCATGAATTAGTTCTTGCTTTTCCTGGCTTTCCTTACTCATGCAGTTTAGTACTTAGGTATCTGCCCATATTCCATGCCCTTCTAAGAGAAAAGATACAGGTTACCTTTTAGTTATGTCCAGTGGTGGGTAATGTGTGGTTAGGGTGGTAGACCAAATTAATTCAGACTCTGCAGTGAAGAAGAAAAATCAAATGGAAAAGTCCATAAGGTGTCTTTCTTATTTCTGTGCTTGTAGAATCCTGCGGAATAAACATTCTCCCTGACTTCCACATTAGTGAATTAAATCTATTCAATTCGATTGAAAAATTTCTAAGCACTTTCTATTTGCTGCCTAACTTTGAACTGGTAATTGCTTCCATTGTACCACATTTACATGCAGCATAAATCAAGACGACAGAACCTATCAGCAAGGTAGGTAGAACAACATACTGAGAGATTCCAGATTTTCTCATCCCTGTCCCCAAGATCCTTTGGTGACAAAGTGAGGACAAGGTTTATTTTAACTGTATAGTAGAAAGATAAACACAAATCCAAATTCTTCTCACTTACCTTTGAAGAGGAAACATAGTGGATTCAATTCACACTGAAGTCTCAATGACCATTTTTGAAATTCAAAAAAAAAAAAAAAAAGGGAGCAAAGACTGGTTTCTTTGCTTATAGAGAGAGGAGTGATAGGTCCAACTGGAGCCCAGGGATTTCCTCCTAAAATACTTGTTTTACAAATTTGCCAGGGATAGCTTGAGCACTTTTCAGATAACCACTTATTGGTATCTTGTCTATACTTTTTCACATTCTTTTTTTAAAAATTTAATTTAATTTTTTCAATGTTCTAAAATTCATTGTTTATGCACCACACCCAGTGTTCCATGAAATATCTGCCCTCCTTAATACCCTCCTTAATACCCACCACTAGGCTCACCTAACTCCCTACCTTCTCCCCTCCAAAAGAGAAGTGGGGTAGGAGGTTGATTTTATTGAGCCATTTTAAGAAAAATATTCATTCATTTTAAGAAAAAATTGGGCCATTTATGGCTGTAATTTCACTATTGGAAACTCACATTTCTTATAATAACTTGTGCCTAAATTTAAAATTTAACCAGCTCTGGGAGATATAGCACATTATTTTATTTACAAATTATTAAATTCTTTGGGTCTAATAATTTTATCCTATTATTTCCAAAGATAGAGGTAGCTGAGGACAGCTCCACATCTAACACTTCATTTGCCCAGTGGAATCACACAGAAAATGTTCATAATTGGAAGAAATGTCTGAGAAGATAGAGTAATGAGGATAGAAAGAAAAACAGGCTAGTGCTGAAAGGCAGAACTTGTTTGCCCTGATATCCACGGAATCATCTGGAATGGAGAGAAGTGATGTGCATAGAGATTAGATTTCACCTATCTTAGTATTTCCCCCTGAAATTCTTTTGTTCTTTTTTCCTTTTCCTTTCATCACCTCCATTACTGGAGACTAGAACTGATATGGCCAAAAAAATGAACTCTCTTCCCTAGCATATGTAATATAGACTTTCATAAGAGGAAGATTCTAGGAACTCCCTGTCTACTCTGAAATATTTCCCACAAGTCTCCAGAATAGGAACCCCTCACCTGCTTGTTTCAGCTTCCCTTAAACCTGAAATTTCCAGATTAGTGCAAAATTTGCAGAAAGTATGCAAGAAGTCAACAAAACCCGTTTTTAACAATACTCTGGGAGCATAAACAAGCATTATTGAGAAGATAGTAACAGTAGCTGATGACAAAACCCTTGGTGGAGGACAAATTCTTTTTTTTTTTTTAACATTTTGTTTATTTATTTGACTGACAGAGATCACAGATAGGCAGAGAGGCAGGCAGAGTGTGGGGTGGGGGAGCAGGCTCCCCACTGAGTAGAGATTCCCGATGTGGGGCTCGATCCCAGGGTTCTGGGATCATGACCTGAGCTGAAGACAGGAGTTTTAACCCACTGAGCCACCCAGGTGCCCCCAAAAATTCTTAAAGCCATGATGTAACTAACTGGTGCTTAGAGTTTGGCGCTCAGTTCCAGTACAGGAAAATAGTGATAAGAGGGCACAGATTAGAAGGGTGGCTTCAAAAAGCCAGGAGTAGAAGACCAAATGAGAAAAGACAAGTATAATGTGGAAGTCTCCAAGGTGGGTCGGGGTGGGGGCAGGGTGAAGACCATTATAGAAACCACAGAGGACATTACCCAGCTCTTGACACTTCCTGGCACAGAAGACATCTGTCTGCTCTGGTTTTTCCATAGGGTAAGGAGTCATCCATAGTCAGGTGCTGCTGTTTTTGCACATGCAAGAACCAGTACTTCTAGAGTCCAATTATTGTAGTAGGGTACAATTTTTTGTCTTAGAAGTCCCAATGATGGCAGGAAAAAAGACTGTCTCTGATGAAGGAACTTCAAATAACTTACATGCTTAGGTCTTTCTTACTAACTAACCACAGTAGAAAAACACTCAGATTCCTACAAGAAGTATCTGAGAAACTTCTTTCATGTGATCCAGATGAAATCACACGGGCATCTATTCCTTTAGCTGCCTTTGTAATTCTAAATACTGAGCCAAAGTATCAGTGAACCAAGCAATTTCAAAATATAACACATTAGAAATGCAATCAGAAAATTGGCCAACTGAGGTGGGTGGCTCAGGAGACATGAATTTCTGGATTCCCTGAAGTCACCACCAAATGCCAAATTTTAATTAACTAGAAGAATTGAAACTTCTAAGAACCACAGAGCATTCTCTCTGTGTTCAGACCTTTTGGGTCAAAGCAAAGGCCTTGATCCTTGATGTCTACTGGACTTTGAAAGGTGGAAGCCCCTAGTTTCCTGGGGTGCTGGATGATTCATTTAGGAAATCCCAGGGAAGTTATTCAGGGATCCACAGCTTACTTCCAAATTATTTTCCTCCATCCATATGAGCTGGAGAATATAAACACCAGGGTTACAAACAGTGGTGACCAGAGGACTCAATTGACAGACAATGTGTTTTTATATGTCTAATTTTCTGCATCCTGCATCTGATAAAGCTATGATGCTTCAGCCCACTTGTGGCATGGCAGACTCAGGCCAATCAAGGTTATACCAGTTAACATTCCTACCACCACTGGCATAGGATTCTCATTATTTCATACTCTCAGTAACACTTTGTAGTTTCAGCCTTTTAAATTTTTACCAACATGTGAATACACATATGATTTTTAACTATAATTTTCATCTGTATTTCCCTGAGTACAAAAGGTTGAACATGCTTTTCTAGTTTTTAACATTTTATTTGATCATGGTAAGAACACTTAACATGAGATCTGTCCTCTTAACAAATTTCAAGTATCTAAGACATTATAGTTGACTGTAGGTACAATGCTGTGCAGCAGATGTCTGGTGCATATTCATCTTGCTGATCTGAAACTTTATGCTTGATTAATAACTACTTATTTCCACCTCTCCTCATTCCCTACGAACCACTATTCTACTTTTAGAGTCTATGAATTTTATTCTTTTAGACCAACTCATATAAGTGAACATGCAGTATTTGTCTTTCTGAGACTGGCTTATTTTACGTAGCATAATGTCCTCAGGATTCATCCA
Source organism: Mustela nigripes (assembly GCF_022355385.1). NCBI lineage: Eukaryota > Metazoa > Chordata > Mammalia > Carnivora > Mustelidae > Mustela > Mustela nigripes. Next base: position 83,778,595 of record NC_081562.1, on the reverse strand, counting down.
AGTTATTGCATAATGAAGAATTTCCTTTTTTTTCATTAAAGAATTTCCTTCTTTTTATTTATTTATTTATTTATTTTTTATTTTTTTAAAGATTTTATTTATTTATTTGACAGAGAGAGATCACAAGTAGGCAGAGAGGCAGGCAGAGAGAGGAGGAAGCAGGCTCCCCGCTGAGCAGAGAGCCCTATGCGGGACTCAATTCCAGGACCCTGAGATCATGACCGGAGCCGAAGGCAGCGGCCTAACCCACTGAGCCACCCAGGCGCCCCAAATTTCCTTCTTTTTAAATGCTGAATAGTATTCCATTATGTGTAGATATAACATTTTCATTATCTGTTCATCCTCTGATAAACATTTAGGTTATTTTCACACCTTGGCTATTATTGTAGAGAGTACTGCAATGAACATAAGAGAGCTAATATTCTTTGAGATACTAATATCAATACTTTTAAAAAACATTTATTTCATTTTTTAAAAATTTATTTTTTATTTATTTTCAGCAGAACAATATTCTTTTTTTTTGTAAAATTCTTAAAATTTATTTTCAGCATAACAGTTATTCATTATTTTTGCACCACACCCAGTGCTCCATGCAATCCATTCCCTCTATAATACCCACCACCTGGTACCCCGACCTCCCAATCCCCGCCACTTCAAAACCCTCAGATTGTTTTTCAGAGTCCATAGTCTCTCATGCTTCACCTCCCCTTCCAATTTACCCCAACCCCCTTCTCTCTAACTCCCCATGTCCTCCATGCTATTCGTTATGCTCCACAAATAAGTGAAACCATATGATAATTGACTCTCTCTGCTTGACTTATTTCACTCAGCATAATCTCTTCCAGTCCCATCCATGTTGCTACAAAAGTTGGGTATTCGTCCTTTCTGATGGAGGCATAATACTCCATAGTGTATATGGACCACATCTTCCTTATCCATTCATCCGTTGAAGGGCATCTTGGTTCTTTCCACAGTATGGCGACTGTGGCCATTGCCACTATAAACATTGGGGTACAGATGGCCCTTCTTTTCACTATATCTGTATCTTTGGGGTAAATACCCAGGAGTGCAATGGCAGGGTCATAGGGAAGCTCTATTTTTAATTTCTTGAGGAATCTCCACACTGTTCTCCAAAGAGGCTGCACTAACTTGCATTCCCATCAACAGTGGAAGAGGGTTCCCCTTTCTCCACATCCCCTCCAACACATGTTGTTTCCTGTCTTGCTAATTTTGGCCATTCTAACTGGTGTGAGGTGATATCTCAATGTAGTTTTAATTTGAATCTCCCTGATGGCTAGTGATGATGAACATTTTTTCATGTGTCTGATAGCCATTTGTATGGCTTCATTGGAGAAATGTCTGTTCATAACTTCTGCCCATTTTTTGATATGATTGTCTGTTTTGTGTGTGTTGAGTTTGAGGAGTTCTTTATAGATCCTGGATATCAACCTTTTGTCTGTACTGTCATTTGCAAATATCTTCCATTCCGTGGGTTGCTTCTTTGTTTTCTTGACTGTTTCCTTTGCTGTGCAGAAGCTTTTGATTTTGATGAAGTCCCAGAAGTTTATTTTCGCTTTTGTTTCCTTTGCCTTTGGAGACAAATATTTTATTTCATTTTTTATTTAATTTCTTTTCAGTGTAACAAAATTCATTGTTTATGCACCACACCCAGTGCTCCATGCAATATGTGCCCTCCATAATACCCACCACCAGGGTCCCCCAACCTCCCACCCCGCTCCCTTTCAAAACCCTCAGATTGTTTTCCAGAGTCCATAGTCTCTCATGGTTCATCTCCCCCTCCAATTTCCCTCAACTCCCTTTTCCTCTCCATCTCCCCATGTCCTCCGTGTTATTTTATTTTATTTTTTTATACTTTTGGATAAATACCTAAATGTGCAATTGCTAGATAGTATTATAGTTCTATTTTTAATTTGTAAAGAGATTTTATTTATTTATTTATCAGAGAGCAAGCGAGCACAAGCAGGGGGAGTGGTAGGGAAGCTGAGGGAGGAGCAGTCTCCCCCCTGAGCAGGGATCCTAATACTAGACTCAATCCCAGGATCCTGGATCATGACCTGAGCTGAAGGCAGATGCTTAACTGACCGAGTCATCCAGCATCCTTCTATTTTTAATTTTTTGAGGATTTCCCATACTGTTAGCCTTAGTAGTTGCAAAATTTTGCCTTCCAACCATAAAATTTCTTTTTGCCCTCATCAGTGCTTGCCATCATGCTTTTTTTAAAAAATAGGAAGTTGGGGGAAATTGGAAGGGGAGGTGAACCATGAGAGACTATGGACTCTAAAAAATAATCTGACAGGTTTGAAGTGGTGGGTGGGTGGGGTGGGAGGTTGGGGTACCAGGTGGTGGGTATTATAGAGGGCACGGATTGCATGGAGCACTGGGAGTGGTGAAAAAATAATGAATACTGTTAAGCTGAAAATAAATAAGAAATAAATTTAAAAAGATAAATAATATTAAAAAGATTCTTAAAAATAAATAAATAAAGCAATGCAAAACAAAACAAACAAACAAACAAACAAAAATAGTAGCCGCTCTGACAAGCATGAGTTTATAGCACATTGTGGTTTTGATTTTCATTTCCCTGATGATGATTATTAATATTGAGCACCTATTGGCCATTTGTGGATCAAGCATATGTTAGGCCACAAAACAACTCTCAATAAATTTAAACAGATTGAATCACACAAAATATCTTCTCTTATTCCAGTGGAATGAAGCTATAAATCAGCATAGAAGAAACTGAAAAATTAACAAATATATGGAAGTTAAACTATACAATCTTAATCAGTGTGTCAAAGAAGAAACAAGGGAAATTAGAAAATACTTTGAAAAGAATGAAAATGGAAACACAACATATCAAACTTATGGGATGCAGTAAAAACAATGCTAGAGGGAAATGCATAGCTGCAAATACCTACATGGAAGGAAAAGAAGCATCTCAAATAAATAACATAACTTTTCATCTTAAGGAATGAAATATAGAAGCACAAACCAAACCCAAGAATAAAGGAAATAATAAATATTAGTGTAGAGCTAAACAAAATAGGAAAGAATAAAACAACAGAGTGAATAAAAAACCAAAATCTGGCTTTTTGAAAAGTTTAACAAAATTGATAAAATTTGGGTTATAATGAGCAAGAAAAAAAGACGTAATAAAATCAGATATGAAAGTGGGGACATTTCTATCATGTTATAGGAATTTAAAAAGTTATGAGAGAATACTATGAATATCTGAATGTCAAATTAGATCGCTTATATGAAGGAGAGGAGAAGTGAGTTGGGGGAAATCAGAGGGGGAGACGAACCATAAGAGACTGTGGACTCTGAGAAACAAACTGAGGGTTTTTTTTGGGGGGGGGGTTGGGAAGCCCTGATGGTGGGTATTAAGGAGGGCACGAACTGCATGGAGTACTGGGTGTGGTGCATTAACAATGAATTCTGGAACACTGAAAAGAAATAAAAATCAACAACAAAAAACCCATAAACTGTCACCAAAAATAAATAAAAGTTGTCATCACATGAAAAAATAAATAAATAAAACTAGCAACACAGAAATGGTTATATTTATTTCCTTCTAAATTTGTCTACAGAAAATCTTTTTGTAAGGCATTCATAGATGCATTTATTAACATCCTATAATTATACCTAAAATTATATCATGAACATTTTCTCATGACTTCTAATTAAAAAAAAAAACGATTTTCAATTATCATCCAGTTTCATCAAGTACACAAGTCAAATTTAATGTAGTAATCCTATTGGTACTATCAGTCTTTAGCCTTTTACCATAGTACCAATTTCTTTATGCTAATAGTTGTTCCAAATTATATCTAGGATAGACTCAACGAAGTGTACAATACTGTATTTAACACTTTTAGCATGAAGTTTTCCCTATTTTGGTTATTTCAAGAACCTGAATCCTGGGCCAAAGGTTATGAACACCATTAAGATTCTTGATACTGTTCAATTGAAATGAGGCAGTATTAAATCACTCTAATAGTAAATCAAATAGATTTGTAGGTTTTTGGTTTTCCCCCTATTTTATTGAAGTATAAGGAACAAACAAAATTGGATATATTTAAAGTATATAACATGATGATTAAAAAAAATTTTTTTTTAAATTTCTTTTCAGTGTAACAGTATTCATTGTTTCTGCAACACACCCAGTGCTCCATGCAATAGGTGCCCTCCCCAATACCCCCAATACCCACTACTTGGTTCCCCCAACCTCCCACCCCCTGCCCCTTCAAAACCTTCAGGTTGTTTTTCAGAGTCCATAGTCTCTCATGGTTTACCTCCCCTTCCAATTTCCCTCAAATCCCTTCTCCTCTCCATCTCCTCCATGTTATTTAACATGATGATTTGATATATGTGTATGTTGTGAAATGCTTACCAAAATTAAGTTAATTAACATATTCATCATCTTGTGTGTCTATGTACAGAATGCTTAAAATACACTCTAAGCATTTTTATTCATACAATTCCATATTATTAACCATAGTCACCATGCTGTACATTAGACCCTCAGAACTCAATTGTCTTATAACTTTAAGTTTATACCCTTTGATATGCAACTCCCATTTCCTCCTCCTATTCCATTTTCCCTCTGGCAACCACTATTCTATTTCCTGGTTCTATGAAAGAGGATTTTGCTATTGTTGATAGACTCCACATACAAACGATATCATACAAGATTTTTTTCCTCTCTGTCTCTCTTTTCATCTAGTACAATGCACTCCAGGACCACCTGTGTTGTTGGAAATGGAAGGATTTCCTTCTTTCTCATGGTTGGATAATATCCCATTTTTCATATATATAATATCCTCTTTATCCACTAATTAGCAGATAGACACTTTGTTTCTATATCTAGACTATGGTGAATAATGCTACAATGAGCATAGAAGTACAGATATCTCCTTAATATCCTGATTTCATTTACTTTGGATAGGTAACTGGAAGTGGGGTTCCAGCATTGTGTGGTAGTTCATTTTTAATATTTTGAAGAAACTCCATGTTTTTATAATGGCTGAGCCCATTTACATTCCCACCAACAGTGTACAAGGGTTCCCTTTTCTTCACATCCTTACCAACACTTGATATTTCTTGTCATTTTGATAACAGCCATATTAATAGGTGTGAGGTATATGTCCTCATGGATTAGATTTGCATTTCCCTGAAAAGTAGTAAAACTGAGAACACTTTGATCCTACCTGTTGACTGTTTGTACATATTCTTTGGAAAAAGTCTACTCAGTTTCCCTGTCCATTTTTAATTGGATTGTTCCAGGTTATTTTATTGTTGAGTTGTATACATTATTCATATATTTTGGATATTAACTTCTTATCACATAGATGGTTTACAAATATTTTCTCTCACTCCATAGGTTTTCTTTTCCTTTTGTTGACTGTTTCTTTTGCTGTGGAGAAGTACTTTAGTTTGATGTAGTCCCACTTACCAATTTTTGCTTTTGTTTGCCTTTACGTTTGGTATCATATCTAAAAAACCGTTGCCAAGGCTGATGTCAAAAATTATTTACCCGAATTTTTCTTCTGGAAGTTTTACAGTTTCAATTCCTATGTTTAAGTCTGTAACCCATTTTGAGTTAATTTCTGTGAGTGGTGTAAGATAGGGGTCCAGTTTCATTTTCTTGCATGTAATTATCCACTGGAACCAAGAGAACACGAATCTGCACCTCTGAAGTCTCCCTGCGATAGTAAGTTTTTACAAAACTGTTGATACCTGACTTGGCTTAACTCACAATGGGCACAAAGTCTAGATGGCTTATTAGTATGCTAATGAGAGTTTAGTCAGGAATCATAACTAAATATTTAGGACTACCATTTTATGTTACAGTAAAATGTTAAACCACTATATTTACAGGATTGAAGTTGGATTGTAGATAGTGTAATATTTTGCTTTAGCAGCATGTTTTTAAAAATTATTTTTATTAATAGCTTTGCAACTGTTGTAAAATTAGAAAATTTAATTTAGAAACATAAAAAGGTTCAACCATGGTCACAGCAACTTCTTCCAAGACATATTTCTTTTTTTAAAAAATTTTTTCAATTTATTTATTTTCAGAAAAACAGCATTCATTATTTTTTCACCACACCCAGTGCTCCATGCAATCCGTGCCCTCTATAATACACACCACCTGGTACCTCAACCTCTCACCCCCCCGCCACTTCAAACCCCTCAGATTGTTTTTCAGAGTCCATAGTCTTTCGTGATTCACCTCCCCTTCCAATTTACCACAACTCCCTTCTCCTCTCTAACACCCCTTGTACTCCATGATATTTGTTATGCTCCACAAATAAGTGAAACCATATGATAATTGACTCTCTCTGCTTGACTTATTTCACTCAGCATAATCTCTTCCAGTCCCATCCATGTTGCTACAAAAGTTGGGTATTCATCCTTTCTGATGGAGGCATAATACTCCATAGTGTATATGGACCACATCTTCCTTATCCATTGGTCCATTGAAGGGCATCTTGGTTCTTTCCATAGTTTGGCGACTGTGGCCATTGCTGCTATAAACATTGGGGTACAGATGGCCCTTCTTTTCACAATATCTGTATCCTTGGGGTAAATACCCAGGAGTGCAATGGCAGGGTCATAGGGAAGCTCTATTTTTAACTTCTCGAGGAATCTCCACACTGTTCTCCAAACGTATTTCTAAAGGCAAGGGAAACAAAAACAAAATGTACTATTGGGACTTCATCAAGATAAAAAGCTTCTGCACAGAAAAGAGAACAGTCAACAAAACTAAAAGGCAACCTACAAAATGGAAGAAGATATTTGCAAATGACATAACAGATTAAGGGCTGATATCCAAGATCTATAAAGAATTTCTCAAACTCAGCACCCCAAGAACCAAATAGTCCAGTCAGGAAATGGGCAGAAAACGTGGGCAGACACTTCTCCATGGAAGACATACAAATGGCTAACAGACACATGAAAAATTGCTCCACATCATTTTCCATCAAGGAAGTCTGAGTCAAAACCACAATGAGATACCACCTCACACCAGTTAGAATGGCCAACTTTAACAAGACAGAGAACAAAAAATGTTGAGGAGGATGTGGAGAAAGGGAGCCCTCTTATACCGTTGGTGGGAATTCAAGCTGTTGCAGCCACTCTGGAAAAGAGTATGGAGTTTCCTCAAGAAGTTAAAAGTAGAGTTACCCTATGACCCAGCAATTGCACTACTAGGTATTTATCCCAAAGTTACAGATATAGTGAAAAGAAGGGGCACCTGCATCCCAATGTTCATATCAGCAATGCCCACAATAGCCAAACTGTGGAAGAGATCTTCATCAGATGAATGGATAAAGAAGATATGGTTCATACATACAATGGAATATTACTCAGCCATCAGGAAGGATGAATCCTACCATTTACATTGACATGGATGGAACTGGAGGGGATTATGTTAAGTGAAATAAGTCAAACAGAAGGGGAATTATCATGATTTCACTCATATGTGGAACATAAGGAATAGTGTGGAGGACCACAGCGAAGGGAGGGAAACCTGAATGGGAAGAAATCAGAGAGGGAGAAAATAATGAGACACTCTGGACCACCACAAACCAACTGTAGGTTACAGAAAGGAGGGGTGTGAGGGGATAGGGTAACTGAGTGATAGGCATTAAGAAGGGCACATATAAAATATACATATTTTATATGTGAGCACTGGGTGTTATAAGCAACCGTGGATCATTGAACACTATGTCAAAAACCAATAATGTACTATATGTTGGCTAATTGAACTTAATTAAAAAATAAAGAAACATAAAGATATATTTTTCTGTGAAAGCAAATTTGTTTTCCCATATCCTGTGGTACCGAGATACTGTTTTGGGCATCTGCTTATCAAAGAGAATTTTAAATAACCAGAATGAGCTGCAGTAATAATGACAATGATATGGAAGAGTCCCTGCCTATAGAAATTTTGACCATCTAATGAGGGTAATATCTCTGACAAGGAAGTAGTGGAGAAAAGTGTTATGTATTGAAATGGCAGTATGCAAAAGGCAAATTGATGTAGACAGAAGACACTTCTGAACCAGCATACTTGAAGATGAGTGGTCAAATGGTCAGTTTGAATAGCTAAAAAATGGTATGATTTATATGGGAAAAATAATAAATTTAGTGATTTGAAACTGAAATCATTTACAGATGAGAACTAGAGGTAGGCAGAGGTAAATTATCTGTGATTTTATATGTCATGTTAAGTAAAGTAACTTGGAATTTTACTTCTCCAATAACTACACATAAGGCTTTGATCTTTGAAGAATACAGGCATATTTTTATATGTATATGTATACATATGTATATGTATACATATGTATATGTATACATATGTATATGTATA
>NC_081562.1:83756747-83770187 GCF_022355385.1 Mustela nigripes | reverse complement strand
TTATATGTATATATAAAATATGTATATTTTTATATGTAACACTGTATCATATGCATAGAAGATGGATTTGAAGTGAGCAGAGCCACTAGAAAGGAGATGGACTAGAAAGAAGTCTATATTTTAATTCTGAAATAATGAATGTCTGAATTAGGGCTATGGTAAAAGGGATAGAAAAATCCTGAAAAGTTCAGTTCTAACCATTTCTGGATATTTAAGGTAAATGAAAGAGGGGAGTCAGAATTATATCCAAGTTTTAAACTTGAAGGAACTTATAGATGCTAATACCACCAAATATTACAATGATTGTATCCCGCAAAGTGGTGAACTTGAAATCCCCAAATACTACTGCTACATAATTCTAATTCTGGTCAATCAAATATGAAACTAAAAAAAAAAAAAAAGAGATCTTAAATGATTGATTAGGAAAGTTAAAGAAATAATCTGAGGCCACATGAAAGTAAAATGGTCAGTCCAGGGGGATAAATAAGCTCTAAAGCATCTAATAACCTGGGGCATCTGTGGATCTGGATGGTCTAGAGCAGAGGCTGGCAAACTATGACCATAGGCCAAATAAGGCTCACTGCCTATGAAATTTCATAGAACAGCCACGCTCATTCTTTTGGTTATTGTCTGTGATTCATTTTGTGAAAAAATGGCAGAGTTGAATAGTAGCAACAGGGGATTTATGATTCTCAAAATAAAAAATATGTGCTGGGGACACCTGGGTGGCTCAGTGGGTTAAGCCTCTGCCCCCGGTTCAAGTTATGATCTCAGGGTCCTGGGATCGAGCCCTGCATTGGGCTCTCTGCTCAGCAGAGAGCCTGCATCCCCCTCCCCCTCTGCCTGCCTCTCTGCCTTCTTGTGATCTCTCTCTCCCTGTCTGTCAAATAAATAAATAAAAAAACTTAAAAAAAATTATATGTGCTGTTTAGCCCTTTGCATAGAAAGTTTGCCAACCTCTGGCTTAGAGTTGCACTGCCTAATATGGTAGCCAGTAGCCTGATGTGTTCATTTAAATTAAAAATAATTAAAACTAATTTTAATTTTAATTGTCTTTAATTTAAATTTTGAATTTAATTCAAATTTAATTTAATTACATTTAAATTAAATGAACACATGAGACTAATGGCTACAATCTTGGAACACTGAAAAAATAAAATAAAATTTAAAAAATAATAATAATTAAAATTAAATAAAATGAAAAATTTAATTCCTCATTCACATTAGATACATTTCAAGTGCTCAATAGGTGCATATAACTGGTGGTGCCTGTACCAGACAACTTTTTTTTTTTTTTTAGACAAGGCTTTTAAAGAACATTTCCATCATTACAGAAAGTTCTATTGGATGACATTGGTCTTAAACTTAGACGGTCAGGTAGTGATGGGCACAGAACCTTTGGTCCATAGAGGGAGATAAATGGGTGGCCTTCTCCTTCCCTTTCTTGATGTCCCTTCTCCCATCCATGTACCCAGTGCCCTCAAAAATCTCTTTGCAGGGGCGCCTGGGTGGCTCAGTGGGTTAAGCCGCTGCCCTCAGCTCAGGTCATGATCACAGGGTCCTGGGATGGAGCCCCGCATCGGGCTCTCTGATCAGCAGGGAGCCTGCTTCCTCCTCTCTCTCTGTCTGCCTCTCTGCCTGCTTCTCTGCCTGCTTGTCATCTCTCTCTGTCAAATAAATAAATAAAAAATCTTAAAAAAAAAATCTCTCTGCAGAGCTCCTCTTCTACCACCTCCTTGAATGTTCAGAAGCTGGACAAATTGTCTAAGAATAATCCGACAAGGAGATTTTCTGAAAGAAGAAAATGTTTTTCTTAATGGTCAATTCCTTTAGTGATATATTCATTTCCCGAGCATACATACAATCTTGGTTACACACACAGACCGTGACATAGGTGAATCTTGGTATTCCAAGGAATATGTTGGAGCTTTTCAAAGCCCCCTATGGACATCTCATTCTCCAGCTTCTCATTTTAAGGTTTTAGATTAACCTATTGTTTTTCCCAACTCTTATCTATTTCCTTAGACAGGTGTGATGTTGACTAATTGCCTCTGATTTTTATCAACAAACTTCCTTGGAGAAAATACTATTCATACTCTGCAGTCTTGTGAGTGATATCTTCCAGGGAATCACCAGACAGGTAAAATGATGACTGTTCTCTGGCAATGGGGGCGGGGGTCCTTGAAGGAACTCCAACCCCATTCCTCCCTCTCCAGAGGTTACTTGTCAGTTAATTTGAGAGACATTGGTTTTCACATCTACGGAAGAGTGGGGGAGGGTGGGAAGAGAGCTGGGCAAACAACGTACCACAACGATCTCTGCTTTTAAAAAGATTCAGCGTGTGGGATGAGTACAATGAGAAAATTATAAAAGATATTATAAAAGGTTTTATTACAATTTACTGGCTCTGTTCCTGTGAGACTTTTTTTTACAGATCATTATAAACTTTGTGTTGATAAGGAATAGTTGAAGCATTGCTACAATAAATAACTGGACAAAATAGATCAATAAGGAATGTTAATTGTCTACAATGTTGTAAATTAAAATCTATTTTAGTTACAATGCTTAAAGTTAGTAATTTAATATATTGTACTCTCCCTTCAAAAAAAAAGCATATTGCATGTTATTGGAAGTTTTCTTGATATGATGTATATAATCAATTTGACTGTCTATGTCATTCAGCTTGAAATAAAAAACAATAAGAATAATTAAAAAGGAGATTCAACCACTTTTCTTCATTAAATGTCTCAAGAATTGCTGCAAGCCTTTGGTAAATTCCAGAGTTTTGAAGAAGTCCTTCTGACTGTTTTTGCCTGTCCTCTTTGTCTTTAGAGAGGAGATAATGTTAGGAGGATCTTATTCCACCATTTTTGCAGAATTCCTTCATCAAATATATTTTGTATATTGCCTTTGTGTTCCTGGACTTTTTTTCCCCCACTTTTTTTTTAAATTTTATTTTTTCAGTGTTCCAAGATTCATTGTTTTTTTGTTTTTTGTTTAAATTATTATTATTTTTTTATTTTTTTCATTTATTTATTTTCAGCATAACAGTATCATTATTTTTTTTTCACCACACCCAGTGCTCCATGCAATCCGTGCCCTCTATAATACCCACTACCTGGTACCCCGACCTCCCCCCGCCGCCGCCACTTCAAACCCCTCAGATTGTTTTTCAGAGTCCATAGTCTCTCATGATTCACCTCCCCTTCCAATTTACCCCAACCCCCTTCTCTCTAACTCCCCATGTCCTCCATGCTTTTTGTTATGCTCCACAAATAAGTGAAGCCATATGATAATTGACTCTCTCTGCTTGACTTATTTCACTCAGCATAAACTCTTCCAGTCCCGTCCATGTTGTTACAAAAGTTGGGTATTCATCCTTTCTGATGGAGGCATAATACTCCATAGTGTATATGGACCACATCTTCCTTATCCATTCGTCCCTTGAAGGGCATCTTGGTTCTTTCCACAGTTTGGTGACTGTGGCCATTGCTGCTATAAACATTGGGGTACAGATGACCCTTCTTTTCACAACATCTGTATCTTTGGGGTAAATACCCAGGAGTGCAATGGCAGGGTCATAGGGAAGTTCTATTTTTAATTTCTTGAGGAATCTCCACACTGTTCTCCAAAGTGGCTACACCAACTTGCATTCCCACCAACAGTGGAAGAGGGTTCCCCTTTCTCCACATCCCCTCCAACACATGTTGTTTCCTGTCTTGCTAATTTGGCCATTCTAACTGGTGTAAGGTGATATCTCAATGTAGTTTTAATTTGAATCTCCCTGATGGCTAGTGATGATGAACATTTTTTCATGTGTCTGATAGCCATTTGTATGTCTTCATTGGAGAAGTGTCTGTCCATATCATCTGCCCATTTTTTGATATGATTGTCTGTTTTGTGTGTGTTGAGTTTGAGGAGTTCTTTATAGATCCTGGATATCAACCTTTTGTCTGTGCTGTCATTTGCAAATATCTTCTCCCATTCCATGGGTTGCCTCTTTGTTTTCTTGACTGATTTTGGGAAGAAAGTCACAAAGGTGAAATACTCTTTACATCACATCATAACAGGGAGTACATTATAAAAACACGATTTATTACTGATGATGTTATGCTTGATCACTTGATTAAAATGGTATATGCCAGGACTGTCCCCTGTAATTATTTTTCCCTTTCTGTACTCTGTTGTTTGGAAGTGAGTCACTGAGTCCAGACCATACTAAAAAGTAGGAGAATTAAATCATTGCCTCCTGGAAGTAAGACTCTTTACATATATTAATTGGAATCCTGTAATATTTGTTCCTTATCTCTGATTTATTCATTTATTCAATCCTTTATTTATAAAGGAATAGATTCATGCATATGTATATTATTTTCTGGGGTATATCCAATATTATTGCTATTTATTTGTTGCTCAAATAGTTTCATATGTGGGCATTGGGAATTCTTTCAGATTGGCTCCCATGTCATTTTGACATGCTGTGATCACTTTATTTTTTTTAAACATGATCTTACTTCTGGCACTATAAAATGCCCTAGGTTCATCTTGTGTTTTCCTGTCCCAACCCTAGAATCAAGGAGCCTTGTTTCCTTTTGTTAGAAATGGTATTTAAAAATCAGGATCTGGGCGCCTGGGTGGCTCAGTGGGTTAAGCCGCTGCCTTCGGCTCAGGTGATGATCTCAGGGTCCTGGGATGGAGTCCCCCATTGGGCTCTCTGCTCAGCAGGGAGCCTGCTTCCTCCTCTCTCTCTGCCTTCCTCTCTGCCTACTTGTGATCTCTCTCTGTCGAATAAATAAATAAAATCTTTAAAAAAAATCAGGATCTGATTCAACACTTACATCCAACACCTGATACTGTAAATTTTGCTCCTGAAACTAATATTACAATGTATGTTAACTAAATGGAATTTAATAAAAACTAGGACAGACAAATAGCCCCCAAGATCTGTGTGCTGTGTGTTCTCATTGCTATTGAGGGGTCACCACTTCTTGACCCTTCAGTGGATATAGCTAGGAAATGATTATATGCGTTCTAACTCAGGTATGCACATATATCCATTTTCTGGCTCTATCTATGTATATATTAGCACAATTATGATCTCATACTGATATTCTTTGAATCAAATTCAGCACCACAGAGTTATTTATAGTCTTCCCTCCTTGGTTATTTGTACTTTCTCTGATAGTGAGAAACCTGGCTTATATTATCTACAATTTATTTACTTATTTTTTTCAACTCTTTTCCTTATTGATTATCTACTTGTAATATTCATTACTGGTCTTTGACTATAACTTCTCACTTCATATCTATCAATTTTTGCCATATATATAGACTTATGGATACGTACATATATACATTCTTCTACAGATATAACACATGTTACAATACTACATATAACTTCAGAATAGTGTTTAATAATTTACATAATTGTCTGCAAATTTAGGTGGTTATTAAAATTATAAAGACTATCAAAGTATATTTATATTACATTGGAAAGTAAAAATAATGGAATACGGGATTATGGACACTGTTGGCAAATGGAAGTTAAAATTGTCAGAAATGAAAACAGTGGTTTAGAAAAATGCTCATAAAAACTATTATTACCTAAAATTATTTTAAAATTGTGGCATTCTTTCCAAAAAGGAGCATTTGAAATAAAGTGCATGTTCTGAATAAATTTTCTGAGCAAGAATTAAGGATTGTTCATTACAAACATGTGTTTCAGGATATCTAAAACATCTGTGAGATTAAAGGTATTAATATTGTTATTTGAGATAAGATCCATGCTCCATAAAATTAACCATTTTTTTAAAGATTTTATTTATTTATTTGAGAGACAGCACAGGAACAGGGGGAGGGACAGAGACAGAGAGAGAAGCAGGCTCCCAGCCAAGCAGGGAGCCCAATGCAGGGCTCAATCCCAGGGTCCAGGAATCATGACCTGAACTGAATTGAGCCACCCAGGTGCCCCATTCTGATGAAGTCCCAATAGTTTATTTTTGCTTTCATTTCCCTTGCCTCAGGAGACATACTTAGTAAGAAGTTGTTGCAGCTGAGGTAAAAGAGGTTATAGTTGGTGTTCTCTAGAATTTTAATGGCTTCCTATCTCACATTTAGGTCTGTCAACAATTTTGAATTTATTTTTGTGTATGCTGTAAGAAAGTGGTCCAGTTTCATTATTTTGCATGTTGCTGTCCAGTTTTCCTAACCCCATTTATTGCAGAGACTGTCTTTTTTCCATTGGATATTCTTTCTTGCTTTGTTGAAGATTTGTTGACTATATAGTTGTGGGTCCATTTTTGGGTTTTCTATTTTGGTCCATTGATGTACGTGTCTATTTTTGTGCAAGTCTCATATTGGTTTGTAATATAACTTGAATCTGGAGTTGTGATACTTCCAGCTTTGTTTTTCTATTTCAAGATTGCTTTTGCTATTCAGGGTCTTTTGTGGTTCCATACAAATTTTAGGATTATTTGTTCTAGCTCTATGAAAAATGTTGATGGCATTTTGATAGGGATTGCATTAAATATGTAGATTGCTTTGAGTAGTATGGATATTTTAACAATATTTGTTCTTCTGATTCATGAGCATAGAAGCCTTTCCATTTCTTTGTGTCATCTTCAATTTCTTTCATCAGTATTTTATAGTTTTCAGAGTACAGATCTTTAACTTATTTGGTTAGGTTTATTCCTAGTATCTTATTGTTTTTGGTACAATTATAAATGGGGTAGATTCCTTAACCTCTCTTTATGCTGCTTCATTATTAGTGTACAGAAATGCAACACATTTCTGTATGTTGTTTTTGTATCTGTGACTTTACTGGATTCATGTAATAGTTCTAGCAATTTTTTCTTGTGGAATCTTTAGGGTTTTCTATATAGAGTATCACATCATCTGTAAAATAGGGAAAGTTTGACTTCTTTGCCAATTTGGATGTTCTATTTCTTTTTGTTGTCTAATTACTGTGGCTAGGACTTCCAGTGTTATTTTAAATAACAGTGGTGAGATTGGACATCTCTGTTTTGTTCATGACTATAGAGTAAAAGCTCTTGGTTTTTTCCCACTGAGGATGATATTAGCTATGGAATTTCCACATATAGCCTTTCTTATATTGAGGTATATTCCCTCTAATCCTACTTTGTTGAGGTTTTTTTTTTTTTATTATGAATGGATGTTATACTTTGTCAGATGCTTTTTCTGCATCAGTTGAAAGTATCATATGGTTCTTATTCTTTCTTTTATTAATGTGCTGCACCACCTTGATTGAGTTGTGAATATAAAGCTTCTGCACAACAAAAGAAACAATCAACAAAACTAAAATCAACAAAACTAAAAGGCACCCTTCAGAGTAGGATAAGATAATTGCAAATGACATGTTTGATAAAGGGTTAGTATCCAAAATATATGAAGAACTTATCAAACTTAACACCCTGAAAACAAATAATCCAATTAAAAACAGGCAGAAGAAATGAATAGACATTTTTCTAAAGAAGATATACTGATGCCCAACAGAAACATGAAAAGATGTTTAACATCATTCATCATCAGGGAAATATGAATCAAAACTACAGTGAGATGGGGCACCTAGGCAGCTCAGTTGGTTAAGCATCTGCCTTCAGCTCAGGTGATGATCTCAGGGTCCTGGGATCAAGCCCTCCCTCTGCCTCCCTGCTCAGCTGGGTGCCTACTTCTCCTTCTACCTCCTTCTCATGTTCTTTCTCTCTTATGATCTCTCTCTCTCAAATAAATGAATAAAATATTAAAAAAAACCTACAGTGAGATATTACCTCACACCTGTCAGAATGCCTAAAATTTACAACACAAGAAACAATAGGTGTTGGCAAGGTTGCAGAGAAATGGGAACCCTCCCATTCTGTTGGTAGGAATGCAAACTGCTGCAGCTATTCTGGAAAATAGTACGGAGGGTCCTCAAAACTTTGAAAATAGAACTACCTTATGATCCAGCAGTTGTACAACTAGGCACTTATCCAAAGAATACAAAAATACTAATTTGAAGGGATACATGCTCCCTGGATGTTTATAGCTATCTACAATAGTCAAATTGTGGAAACAGACCAAATGTCTACTGACTGATGAATGGATAAAGAAGATGTGGTATATATACACAATGGGATATTACTCAGCCATAAAAAGGAATGAAATCTTGCCATCTGCAATGACATGGATAAAACTAGAGTATATTAGGCTAAGTGAAATAAGTCAGTCAAAGAAAGACAAATACCATATAATTTCATTCATATGTGGAATTTAAGAAGCAAAATAAATGAGCATAGGGAAAAAATGAGAGAAAGGCAAGCCAAGATACAGACTCTAGACTATAGAGAATAAACTGATGGTTACTAGAGGGGAGGTGAGTGGGGGATGGGTTAAATAGGTGCTGGGGATTAAGGAGGGCACTTGTGATGAGCACCAGGTGTTGGATGGACATGCTGAATAACTAAATTGTACAACTGAAACTAATATTACACTGTATGTTAACTAACTGAAATTTTAATAAAAACCTTTTTAAAAAGTACACAATTCAATATTGCTTGGTATATTCACAATGCTGTGTAACCACTACCTCTCTCTAGAGCCAAGACATTTTCATCAGCTCAAAAAAAACCAAAAAGCCAACAAAAAAACAAAATACACCCTCGTACACATTAAGCAACAACTCTCCATTCTTCCTTCCTTTACAGCTATCAATCTGCTTTTTGTGTCTGGATATACTCATTCTGCTATAATATCAGAGTAAAATAATGAGTTAGTTCTTCTAAACCATTGAAATTTACTGCTGGATTATCTACATCATAATTTCTGTTCTACATTCCAGGGTAGGCCTTGTCAGAAGGTACATTTGGACTCTAAACCCCTAACCTGAGAAAAGTTTTGGTTAGGAACCAAATCTGAAAACTTCTGTCTTAGGCGTAAGTGTATAGAATCCCTTACTGAAACAAGCAGCTGTCAATGCTAGCAGTTTTAGACCAATAACAGCTGAGTGCCAAAACCAGGGCTCTGATTGGTGATAACTTCTTATAGATGAAGAGAAGCAAACCACAACAAACATATATCATAATTCTGTTTTTAAAGTTCAGAATAAGTAAAACTAAGTTAGACAAAGAAAACAAAAGAAAATGATTAACAAGTTCAGAGTAGCAGGCAGTTTTGGGGAGTAAAGAAGAGATGGCAAAATGAATAATTTCTTAAGCTGAGTAGTATGTATGTATGCATTTCATAATCATTCTTTAATTAGAATATATATGTTTGCTCAACTTATGGAAATGACATATTTTCCATAAGGATAAAGTGATAAAAATAATAGAATAGATTGCAAAGGTTTTAAGTAAAAAAGCAAAGAACATGATGAAACTAGGGTAAAACTGAAAAACTTAGCATGAACTGTCACATTGCAAGCTTCCGTATCTGGCATATTTGCTGGCTTTGTTTATTTGTTTGTTTTTTTGTTACCTGTCTTATAGGAAGAGACTTCAGACCTGTTTAGGAAATGGTGAAAATTGGAAATTAATATTGAGAATTTTCTTATGAATTCAACCTTTCAGCAAAAAGCACTCAGGTATATACTAGGACTGCTACCAGTTATTTATGTCTCTTGGGAAGGCCAATATAAAGGATATGCCAATATCCTCAAATTTCTGCAGGCCAGAAGAGCACAAAAATCCTTGAGAGAATGGTCAGAAGAGTTTCTCTAAGGTCTAAAGAAAATCCTTTAGGCCGTGAGACAGTAAAATAAGCAGTAGAGTAACACTATAGGCATCAAGTTTACTTATTATAAAGGGAATTTAACTGAGTCTGTTGGTATCTTTCTCTCAATCATTTTCCATCTGTGACATCTGTGCACTGACTATAACCAGCCTTCATTTCAGGTGCAGGACTTTTCACTGTCCTTCACCCTAGGAAGCTTGACATTGGAGGGTCTGCTGGTGCTTCACCTTAGGTAACAGAATCCAAAGAAGGCCTTAAATACCCTATTGTTTGCAGAGGGAGATAATGCATTTAGCATTTTCTGGAGTATCAAATGAGAAGAGGCTGTTACTGTGAGTTATAAATGGCCAGATGGGAAGGAAGAGCCTTTATAATTGACAACTGGAATAAAATGAGTTTTCAAAAGAAGCTTGAGAAAAGTGCAAGCTATTTTTTTTTTTTTTTAAAGAATGGGAGAGAGAAAGAGAAAGAGAGAGCACACACGTGATGGGGGGAGAGGGAAAGGGAAGCAGGGGGAGAGATAGAATCTTAAGCAGTCTCTATGCCAAGCTTGGAACTCAATGTGGGATTCTCACAACCCTGAGATCATGACCTGAGCCATAAATCAAGAGTTGGACGCTCAAATGACTGAGTCACCCAGGTACCCCAAAAGTGCAAGCTAATATTACATGAATTAAGTGAATAGTTTGTACTTGGTTTTTCCCCTTTTTACTTAAATACAGTGGATTAGATAATTGTAAAATATGGATTAAATAAATCAGAAACAATGTGAGAATGAGTTTATGTTTTATAGGTAAAAGTGAATTATGTGGGAGTGATGCGCAGTGCCTTAAAGCCAGTAAACCACTGGTTCCTAAGCAGTGACCAGTTGTTTCACAGCTGAAAGATGGGAGACAAGGATGGTTTAGGATTCACTTGTGATGAGATCAAGACCAGATTATTTGTCTAGGGCTCATAGCCTGCACTCCATAAGAAAAAGAACAGGAGTAAGATTAGCTAATTGTAGAAAATACAATTCTGAGTGAAGACTATGTGAGAAATGAGGTTTCTAGAGACCCAGAGCCTTCTTGCAGCCTCTCACACTGGAGATCTGGCCACCATCCCGAACATACAGAAAAGTTCTTGGAAATTATGTGAGTCTGAGCTCTGCATCAATATGCTTATTGTTTCCCTGCAGAACTTTCAGCTTTCCATACCTGTCTTCTAAAGACATCCAGTTGGAATTCTTTAACTTTCTTGCCATTTACCCTTATCTATAACTTTTCTTTCTTATAGATCCAGGACCCTACCTTCTTCTCAAAAGAGTGTTCCCAAAAGTCAATACAAGTTATGATAGATTAGTGAGACTAATGATTTTACAAAATGAAAGC
The DNA here is from genome assembly GCF_022355385.1 of Mustela nigripes. Taxonomy (NCBI): domain Eukaryota; kingdom Metazoa; phylum Chordata; class Mammalia; order Carnivora; family Mustelidae; genus Mustela; species Mustela nigripes. The sequence continues at coordinate 83,759,091 of NC_081562.1, read as the reverse complement.
CTAAGATTAACTAGTTTAAGGTTAATGTTCTGTAATGAGAAAAATGAACAAATATGAATAATAAAACTCTCTAGATTAAGGTGGTTATTTCATAATTTGTTTGCCTTGAAAAGGAATTGAACCATTCTTCCTATAATTTCTTCCTGTCATTTTCTAATGGACTTCTATTTTATGTTGCAGCATCTGCCATGGTAAGCATACCTTACTATTGTAAACTCACTGAATGTCCTTTTGTATGCAGATATATTCCAGTTCTCCACCATTTTGTTTTCGTTTCAGCACCTGATATGTTGCAAATACTTTTCCAAAGTTCTTGTCAGAGCTGCCTTCACCTCCTTGTTCTTCAGGCTATAGATGAGAGGATTCAGCATGGGAGTGACTACAGTATACTGCACAGAAAAGATCAGCTCAAGTGGGGAACCTGAATTTGGCATGAGATTGCGGAGCAAACCTGAACCATAGTAAAGTGTCACTGCGGTGAGGTGGGAGGAGCAGGTGGAGAAGGCCTTGCTTCTGCCTGTGGTGGAGCTGATGCTCAGAATGGTGGTGATAATACAGGCATAGGATAAGAAGACCAAAAGGAAGGTTCCTAGCCCATGCAGAAGAGTGGAGCAGAGCAAAGCAATGAGGTTTCTGGAGATATCAGAACAAGACAGTGAGAGGAGAGAGGGCATTTCACAGCTGAAGTGGGGGATGATTTGGGCCTTGCAGAAGACCATCTTCATAGCTAGGAAGATGTTGATGAATGCATCCAGAAAGCCCAGTCCCCAAGAGCCCCACGCAAGCTGCATATACAGTTGTTTACTCATGATCTGTCCATAGAGCAGAGGGTGGCAGATGGCAGCATAGCGGTCATAGGCCATTACAGAAAGCAGACAGGCTTCAGTTCCTGCAGCAACAAACACAAAGAAGACTTGAGTGAGGCAGCCCTCTACTGATATTGTTTTCTTCTGAGACAGAAGGTTCTCCAGCATCTTGGGCACAGTGACCGAAGAGAAGCAGATATCAACAAAAGAAAGGTGACTCAGGAAGAAGTACATGGGGGTGTGGAGGTGGAAATCAGCCCTTATCACCAGCAGCAGCATCAGGTTCCCCATGATAGTCAGCAAGTAAATCCCCAGGAAGAGCACAAAGAGTGCGGCCTGGATGTGGGGGTTGGCAGAGAGCCCAAGGAGGATAAACTCTGTGATTGTGCTGTAGTTCCCCAAGTCCATTTACAAAGGCCTTCTCCTAGAAGTAATATAAAAAAGCATAGGAGCCAAAGGTCTTTTATTCCCCCAAGGAGCTTTCTGATTGCATTGGTTCTCTTTTTATATCACGGTTATCCAGTAAACAATTTTGCTTTCTATTATTACCTGGGTTTTGTGTCAACCACTTAAAAAAAGATGATTAAAATATGGCCCCTGTTCTTAATATTGTCTGTTGAAGAATATAGATATGAAGAGAGAATGTATACTGTAACTAATGCAATGGCAGCATAAACTGTGATTTAATGAGGGTCAATAATGATAGTAAATTGAGCGAATTTAACAAAACTTTTTAAGAAAGTGTATGATTGCTCTTGGAAATGTGTTTCTGACACATATTTAATTTGAATAAAAAAGCACCCAAAGGCTCAGTACTGAGAAAGAGTGCAGCCCACAGGCTGTTAAAACATGGGTAGTTCTGAAAAGCTGATGCCTAGGGAATAAGTGGGCATCAGAGAAGAGTGGCTAACCATGTGGGTTTCTATATTAAACTAGGTTCAAATCCTCAAATCCTAATAAGCTATCACTTCACACAAGATACATAAAGCTCTTTACCTCAATATCCTTGCACATTAAAGGCAGATAGTAACAGTACCACAGAGGGTTTTTAGGATTAAATATGAAATTATATGTAAAGTTCTTCAAAAGCACCTACTTCTAACTTAATGATGCTTCTACCATCTCTCCTCCTCCTCCTTTCTATTATTTGAGGTTTTTAAGTCTAGGCAAAAGTCATATATTCTCACATCAGTGAAGCACTTTCGAAAACCAAAGCTGTTACTGCTGATGTTGCTGTCACTGGTATTACTTCACATGCCTTTATCAAGAGATGTGTAAGAAGTCACTTTGAAACCATTACCAGTAACTTTCCTCCTCTGCTCATCACCTCTGCTGGTAGGCAAATTAGAAGTTTAGAATTATTTTGGTGTTGAATCTATCTCCACTTTGCAATTAGAGAGATGGGTATGTGATTGCCACTAATAGGCATAGCTGCAGGACTGCAGAAATGATGATAAGGGGGGAGAGAAAGTGGTTGGAACTCAGTGTAGACCCTTAGGCCCACCTGAAGAGCATTACTAGGATGGATGTGTATCCCA
>NC_081562.1:83745933-83748202 GCF_022355385.1 Mustela nigripes | reverse complement strand
GAACAGGCTGAAAACTCTAGAAAAGTTAGCAAGGGGGGGCACCTGGGTGGCTCAGTCAGTTAAACATCTGCCTTCAGCTCAGGTCATGATCCCTGAGTCCTGAGATCAAGCCCTACATAGGGCTCCCTGCTCAGTGGGGAGTCTGCTTCTCCCTCTGTCCCTCACCTTGTATGCTCTCTCTTACTCGTTCTCTCTAAAATAAATAAATGAAATCTTTAAAAAGGAAAAAAGAAAAGTAAGCAAGAAGAAAGCTTGAAAGTGTTTAATGCCAGGGAATACTTGAATGGGTATTCTGGCTAGAGCAGCAACGAGGAGAGAGGACTCTGACCAGTACTAAGCATTCTGGATCTCTCTCCTAGGCAGTATAGGAAAAAACTTGGGGCATTTATCCTGTAGGACTAGTTTCTGTTGGAAACACCCATTGCTGTTATTCCCTCCCCACAGGAGGAAGGCTCCTCTCACCAACTTTTCTCTGCTCATACTCAGGGTCCTGTTTAAAATGGGAGTAGAATATCCAATCCTTTATATTCCTCTGTCATAGAGATAGAGTAACTTTATGACTTTCATCCTGAGACACAGTCCTAATCTTCATACTCCAGATTTCTCCTTCATGGCCAGATGTGCTTATGTCCCTCCCTCTATTTCTCAGAGTCTCTATGTCTAGATTACGAAGACGCTCTATTTGCTTGAACATTGAGTATTTACCAATGACTTCCAGCTTTGGCTTTATACCCTCTAGTCTGACCTTGGGTCATCCATAGGACTTACGAGGGTGGTCAGCCAGTTCCTTATCCTGACCATTCCCAGTAAGTCCTGAGCTCAGCCAAAGGAAAGGTCTTATTCCTTACTTGTTAACTCCTTAGCCATAAATCCAGCCTCAAAATCCTTCCCACACTCCAAATGCACATTACCTGTATATCCCATTCAATAAGCCAGTCTTCTCTGCAATTTGGATGCAGGACTTTTATTTAGTTCCACTTAGTGAGAAGGAAGATGACCTGCAGAATGTAGCTTCTACATCTGGTGCCATGATAAAATTCATAAAATCCCTTTGATGATGAAACACTTTACAGAATTATACAGTAATAAATTGATATTGTGAAATTGATATTGTGTTCTTTTTTTCAGAGTCTCACATAATCTTAGTTTTTCTTTTTTCTAACTTTATGTCTCAGTTAAACAAAACATTATTCAGGTTTAACAAGTTCACAGAACAGCTGTATTTAGGCAGCTGGTTGGGTTGATTCCTTGCCCTTGGCAGGCCAGGGCATGGTGAGGGCAACAGCTTTTATATTCTATGGCCTTAACCTGAAGTTACACTTAGTAGTGAAAAAGTTTTTTCAACATTGATTTTTATAAGAATGAGTGGGGATCTCTTGGGTATAGTCTTTGGAACATCTGAGTGATGCAATGACCCTTAATCATTAATTCTAAACTCTTCTGAGTCTAGTGGGAGTTGAAAGTAGACTGGACAAAGGGGCATTTGCCTGGTTTCCCAAGCAGGAAAAGAGTAATTTTCAAATGATACTCTAAGGGCTACGTCTTCCCCTTGGGATTTCTCAAGCAAAATCAAGTCTGGTCAAATTTGATGTGTGAAAGTGATTTATTAATCAAAAAGTAAAAAGCTAAAAAGGTTAACAAGCACAGTTCTTTGCCTAAACTGTCTATTCAAATACCTTTGCTTTATTTATGTCTGATACTACACCGTTATACTTTAATACTCCCATTTGTGTAAAAGTTTATTATAGTCTTAATTACAGATAAACTTATAATCTTAAGTACAAATGGTTTTAAGCACAAATAGACTGTTACACAAGTCAAAATTTTAATTTATTTATTTACAGTGAACTATTAGGTTTTCAGTCAAACTAGTCTGTTCTGGCATCACATTTCCCCCCACTGTTACTTATCAAATAAATAAGCAAGGAAAAACAATTCAGGGATGTTTGGAATAATCAAGAATACTTTTTGAAAAAAAGAATATTTGCTTTCTTTGTTAATATAAATGTATTTTTTAAAAATTTATTTTTTATTTTCAGCATAACAGTTATTCATTATTTTTGCACCACACCCAGTGCTCCATGCAATCCATGCCCTCTATAATACCCACCACCTGGTACCCCAACCTCCGGCCCCCCATGCCTTCAAACCCCTCAGATTGTTTTTCAGAGTCCATAGTCTCTCATGGTTCACCTCCCCTTCCAATTTACCCCAACTCCCTTCTCCTCTCTAACTCCCCATGTCCTCCATGCTATTTGTTATGCTCCAC
>NC_081562.1:83733943-83742933 GCF_022355385.1 Mustela nigripes | reverse complement strand
TGTCTGATTGCTGTTGCTAGGACTTCTAATACTATGTTGAACAAGAGTGGTGAGAGTGGGCATCCTTGTCGCATTCCTGATCTCAACAGGAAGGCTGCAAGCTTTTTCCCATTGAGGATGATATTTGCTGTGGGTCTTTCATAGATAGCTTTAATGAGGTTCAGGAATGTTCTCTCTATCCCTATATTTTGAAGCGTTTTAATCAGAATGGATGCTGGATTTTGTCAAATGCTTTTTCTGCATCAATTGAGAGGACCATGTGGTTCTTCTCTCTTCTCATATTAATTTGTTGTATCACATTGATTGATTTGCGAATGTTGAACCATCCTGGTAGCCCAGGGATGAATCCCACCTGATCATGGTGGATAATCTTTTTAATGTGCTGTTGGATCCTGTTTGCTAGTATCTTGTTGAGAATCTTAGCATCCATATTCATCAGTGATATTGGTCTGAAATTCTCCTTTTTGGTAGGGTCTTTGCCTTGTTTGGGGATCAAGGTAATGCTGGCTTCATAGAAAGAGTCTGGAAATTTTCCTTCTGCTTCAATTTTTTGAAACAGCTTCAGGAGAATAGGTGTTATTTCTTCTTTGAAGGTTTGGTAGAATTCCCCAGAGAATCTGTCAGGTCCTGAGCTCTTGTGTTTTGGGAGGTTTTTGATCACTGCTTCAATCTCGTTACTAGGTATCGGTCTATTCAGGTTGTCAATTTCTTCCTGGTTCAATTTTGGTAGTTTATATTTTTCCAGGAATGCATCCATTTCGTCTAGGTTGCTAAGCTTATTGGCATATATCTGTTGATAATAACTTCTGATGATTGTTTCTACTTCCTTGGTGTTAGTTGTGATCTCTCCCTTTTCATTCATAGTTTTATGAATTTGGCCTTTCTCTCTTTTCTTTTGGATTAGTGTGGCCAATGGTTTATCGATCTTATTCTTTCAAAAAACCAGCTTCTAGTTTCATTGATACGTTCTACTGTATCTCTGCTTTCTACGTCATTGATCTCAGCTCTAATCTTGATGATTTCCCTTCTTATGTGTGGAGTTGGTTTGATTTGTTGCTGATTCTCAGTTCTTTATGGTGTAGAGACAGCCGGTGTGCTCTGGATTTTTCAATTTTTTGGAGGGAGGCTTGGATGGCTACTTATTTTCCCCTTAGGACCGCCTTTGCTGTATCCCATAGGTTTTGGACCGTAGTGTCTTCATTCTCATTGGTTTCCATGAATTGTTTCAGTTCTTCTTTGATCTCCTGGTTGATCCAAGCATTCTTAAGCAAGGTGGTCTTTAGCTTCCAGGTGTTTGAGTTCCTTCTGAACTTTTCTTTGTGATTGAGCTCCAGTTTCAAAGCATTGTGATCTGAGAATGTGCAGGGAATAATCTCAGTCTTTTGGTATTGGTTGAGTCCTGATTTGTGACCCAGTATGTGGTCTATTCTGGAGAAGGTTCCGTGTGCACTTGAGGAGAACGAGTATTCTGTTGTTTTAGGGTGGAATGTTCTGTATATATCTATGAGGTCCATCTGGCTCAACTCTACGGTCAATTAATCTTTGACAAAACAGGAAAAAATATACAGTGGAAAAAAGACAGTCTCTTCAATAAATGGTGCTGGGAAAACTGGACAGCTATATGTAGAAGAGTGAAACTCGAACATTCTCTTACACCGTACACAAAGATAAACTCAAAATGGATAAAAGACCTCAACGTGAGACAGGAATCCATCAGAATCCTAGAGGAGACCATAGGCAGTAGTCTCTTGATATCAGCCACAGCAACTTCTTTCAAGATATGTCTCCAAAGGCAAAGGAAACAAAAGCGAAGATGAACTTTTGGGACTTCATCAAAATCAAAAGCTTCTGCACAGTAAAGGAAACAGTCAAAAGACAAAGAGGCAACCCACAGAATGGGAGAAGATATTTGCAAATGCAGTACAGACAAAAGGTTGATATCCAGGTTCTATAAAGAACTCCTCAAACTCAACACACACAAAACAGGCAAACATATAAAAAAATGGGCAGAAGATATGGACAGACACTTCTTCAATCAAGACATACAAATGGCTATCAGACACATGAAAAAATGTTCATCATCATTAGCCCTCAGGGAGATTCAAATTAAAACCACATTGAGATATCACCTTACACCAGTTAGAATGGCCAAAATTAACAAAACAGGAAACAACATGTGTTGGAGAGGATGTGGAGAAATGGGAACCCTCTTCCACTGTTGGTGGGATTGCAAGTTGGTGCAGCCTCTTTGAAGAACAGTGTGGAGATTCTTCAAGAAATTAAAAATAGAACTTCCCTATGACCCTGCCATTGCATTCCTGGGTATTTACCCCAAGGATACAGATGTCGTGAAAAGAAGGGCCATCTGTACCCCAATGTTTATAGCAGCAATGGCCACCATCGCCAAACTATGGAAAGAACCATGATGCCCTTCAATGGACGAATGGATAAGGAAGATGTGGTCCATATACACTATGGAGTATTATGCCTCCATCAGAAAGGATGAATACCCAACTTTTGTAGCAACATGGACAGGACTGGAAGAGATTATGCTGAGTGAAATAAGTCAAGGGGACAAAGTCAATTATCATATGGTTTCACTTATTTGTGGAGCATAACAAATATCATGGAGGACAAGGGGTGTTAGGGAGGAGAAGGGAGTTGTGGTAAATTGGAAGGGGAGGTGAATCACGAAAGACTATGGACTCTGAAAAACAATCTGAGGGGTTTGAAGTGGCGGGGGTTTGGGAGGTTGGGGTACCAGGTGGTGGTTATTATAGAGGGCATGGATTGCTTGGAGCACTGGGTGTGGTGAAAAAATAATGAATATTGTTTTTCTGAAAATAAATTGATAGCTGTAATTAAAAAAATAATAAAAAAGAAAAAATCACTATAAGAATAAAGAATGAGCAAATTTAAATTCATGGAGCTTGTTTGGATGTAGAATTAAGGAACTACTAGTTTGGTGTATGTGTTATGTGTGAACTTTTGTTAGTTTAGAGGGAATTTATCAGAAACCGATTGGGCCAATTGTATTTGGTCCCCATAAAGCAATGAGAACTTACTCGTAAGTAAGTATGTTGTATATGACTCATGTATATATATGTTTGTATATAAAGTGCATACTTTGTATTTTGCAAAGATGTGATTGGTATGTCTGTGTTTCTGAATGGTTTGTGAAATTTCCCCCAAAGTTTTCAATACAAATACAAAAAGGGCCAAACATAAAAGGGAACCTGAGCTGCTGAAGAGTTAAATATCACCTAACAGTATGACAAAATAAATAGAAATAAATAAGTTTGAGTAAATAAAGTTAAATAAAAAACTATTGAAATAGATAACATTTTGGAGATTTGGAATAAAGTAAAAATTCTCCCTGGCATAGTGAAATTGACCTAGAGATCAATACAAGAAAGAGAAATAGAAAAGTTTTCAAATATATTTCTAAATGTGCACAGGTTAAAAGAGACACTGCAAAAGAAATTTGAAAATATTCTGAATTGAAAGAAAATGAAAACAATATATCAAAATTTGTGAGATGTAGCTACAACAGTGCTAAAAGGGACAAGAAATATTTTAATACATCTATTAGGAAAAAAAGATTGGAATTCAATTTTCTAAGCTTGCACCTCAAGATGCTTGGAAAAAGCTAGCAAATTATACACAGAGAAAGTGGAAAGAGGAAAATAATCAAGAGTGGTAAACATAAAATAGAAAGCAGATATACAATGGAGAAAATAAGCAAAGCCACAGTTGATTTCTTGAGATTAATATAAATGATAAACTTGCAGCCCTGACTCCTCCCAAATTAGTGATACCTGAAATGAAAAGGAAGAATTACTACAATCTTATAGGCATTAAAAAGTTGTCAGAAGGGTATTATGCACAAATTTACCAAATGCTCTTGAAAATATCAGTAGCAAACACTTACATTAAATATACAAATTCCTTGAGAAACACAACCTAACAATTCTAACATAAGAGGAAATATAAGATTTGATTACTCCAATATCCATTAAATGAATTAAACATGTAATTACAAAATTTTACATAAAGCAAACTCCAGCCTACATGGCTTAATTGGTGAAGAAATGTTACCAATTTTACACACAAATTCATTTAGAGAATAAAGATAGTGGGAGGAATTCTCAACTTGATTCGTGAAGTCAGTAATAACTCTGATACTAAAATCTGACAAGAACTTGAAAATAGTCCAAATAATTATCATGAACATGGGTGAAAAAAATCACAAACAAAATATGGTCAAACAATTTATTTTCTTTATTTTTTAAAAAGGATTTTATTTATTTGACAGAGAGAGAGAGAGCACAAGTAGGCTGAGGAGGAGATGCAGGGAAAGGCATAAGCAGACTCCCTACTGAGCAGGGAGCCTGACATGGGGTTCCATTCCAGGATCCCAGGATCATGATCTGAGCGGAAGGCAGATGCTTAACCGACTGAGCCACCCAGGTGCCCAAGTCAAAAAATTTATTAAAAAAAAATGTCATAATGAAAAGGGTTTCATTTTGGCAATGTGAAATTCATCGCTATTATAACAATAACAGCAAGAACAACCACAAAAACACAAAACAGAAAATAACAAGTGTTGGTGAGGATGTGGAGAAACTGAAATCCTTGCTTGTTGCTGATATGAATCTAAAATTGTGTAGCCACTGGGAAGACAGTATGATGGTTCCTCAAAAAATTAAACACAGAATTATCATGTGGTCCAGCAATTCCACCTGAGTATATACCCAAAAGGATTAAAAACAAAGACTCAACCAATATTTGTACACAACTATTCAAAGCAGCATTATTATTCACAATAGACCAAAAGTTGGCAACAACACAAACCCAACCAAAACAAATAGATGAATGGAAACCAAAACATGAAATGAAAAATTATTCAGATAAAAGTTTGTTCAGACTTAAAAAGGAAGGAAATGCTGATATATGCTACAACATGGACAAACTTTGATGACATTATGTTAGGTAAACTAAACCAGACACAATTATTATGTGATTTCACTTACATAAGGTACCTAGAGTAATCAAATTCATAGAAACAGAAAGTAGAATGGTGATTTCTAGGGACTAGGGGAAGGAGAAATGAGAGTTAGTGTTTAGTAAATACTGAGTTTCAGTTTGGGAAGATGAAAATGTTCTGAAGATGGATGATACCCTCAATATTGTAGCCTCAACTGGTGAAATTCCAGATTGCAAATGGAACAAATCATTCTCAAAGAACATCCTTGGCAATTATGAAATTTTGGACAGTGAAAATCTGGCTGAAGGTGAGAGGGCTGACAGAGAGCTGAGTTCACCAGGACAGTTGCTATGGTCCAAAGATAGCTGATAGACTCAGAGAGAACCATCCTTACAACATAAAAATAACCTCAGTTAGAGCAAGACTCCAAACTGGACCTTATCAAAACTCACCCACAATATTCCAGTCTTTGCAGAAGATCTTATTTTGGAAATGTTGTTTTTTCTAGAGCTTTATTCCTTTTCTAAATACTATAAATAATAAAGGTACTTCTATGGAAAGTTAAAAAATCATACTTGCAAATACTGATAAAAAATTAAAATAGCTAAAAATAAATTTCCATAAGATAACAAAAACTGTATCTATTCATTACAAACCAACTTTATCAATAAGTATTACTCTAGAGATGGAAGAGATGACTGCATTGGGAAATAAATTAACACATATAATGTTAATTGGCTTAAACAGAAAATTTACATAATAACACATAAATAAAAATATTCAATAAAAATTCAAAACCATTTCTGACACTATGTCTGTGTATAAAAAACTAGAGGGTTACTTCCTCCATAGGACTTCCAAAGACCTTTCTCAACCACCATGATGTGCTTTATGTTCCAGTTATAAGCCACCAAAATACAGGTGAGATAGCTTAGTCTCAGAGAAATCAAAACTTCTTCTGAGGAGAGGTGTTTCACACCTCTTTGATTACATAGTCCAAAACAAGCTGCATGACCTGCTCAAAAACAGAAACCAAGATAACAGAAACTAGGTGCTGCAGGCCACCAATCTGTACATTTTCTATAAACAATGCTGACAAACTGACCCAGGGTTTCCCCTAGTATGTTTTGAACTTAGCACAGATGGGATTAAGGAGGGTGATAAACACAGGATAATGTATGGAAGTGTTGAACTACTATACTGTACACCTGAAACTACTGTAACATGTTATGTTAACTAACTAGAATTAAAATAAAAACGTAAAAAAGGAAACATAAGCTGAAAAAATAACAGCCCAGAAATACACCAATCACACATTAATATATTCCTTTCAGCTTTGACTAAGGGTCAGCACTTTTGCCCCATCCCTGGAAAAAAGACAGGGTTGTAACATTCTAGCCAGAATTAACTTTGGACTTATGCACTGTGTATTATTAATATATTTGAAAATTCTCTTATACTTGAGGTAATTTACATTTGTGGTAGGTGGTATGAGTCATTACTGACAGCTCACCATTTATGAACACCCTCTCTAAATGTTGATGATTTCTATATCATGAGTCCTGCCTTCCCAAATTGTAATATAAAAACTACATTATCTAACCTCCTTTGAAATGAGGGTAGAAGATTCCATCAACACTTTGACTCAGAAATGAAGATGATGGAAAATGACTGGCTACAAGGCATTACTTTTCTAGCAGAGATAGTGTGTCAGAAATATTTGATCCCCCAAAGAGTCAGTCCTTTGGATAATTTCACTCCTTGAATGGGGAGAGAATGTGTGTGACTTTTGGAAGATGGTGAAGGTAAGGGATGCTATTTCCTTGATTAGATAATGTTATAAAGTGAAGTAAAGGGTTTTTGCAGAGGTAATTAAGGACCAAAATCACTTGATTTTGAATTAATCAAAAGGAGGATTATTTTGGGAGAGTTTGACTTCATCAGCCAATAAAAAAGGACTTGTTCGAGGTAAAAAAAAAAAAAAAGGACTTGATACTTTTGTAAAGAGAGATGCTCTCTCACTAGCATTTAGGAAGTAAAACGCCGTGTCTAGAGGGCCTTTACATGGCCATGCAGCGTGGAAATGCAGGTGATTCAAGAGCTGAGGGCAGGCAAAAGGAGCTGAGGGTGGCTACCAGTGACTAAGAATCCAGGGCCCTCCATTGTAAAGTTGCAAGGAGATGAGTTCTCCCCAAAACTTGAGTGTACTTGCAAGAGGACTCTTATCTAGTAGAACCTATAGATGGAAAGGCAGTATGGTCAACAGCACAAGTGTAATGGAGGACTGACTCAGTTGTGACCTCACTCTTGACCCACAGAAACTGAGATTGTATAATTGTGATATGATAAATGTATATTGTGTTAAGCAGATAAGTTTGTGGTAGTATGTCTTACTGCAAGAGAAAACTAAATATGTGTTGGCAGGAGAGGCAAAATTCTGGAGATGGTAGTGAGGATGGCATCTTTAAAAAAAATTTAAAAATTATTTTGGGGAGCGTGGGTGGTTCAGTCAGTTGGGCATCTGGTTTTGGCTCAGGTCATAATCCTGGGGTCCTGGGATTGAGCCCCACATTGGGCTCCCTGCTCGGCGGGAAACCTGCTTCTCCCTCTCCCACTCTCTGCTTGTGTTCCCTGCTTGTGTTCCCTCTCTTGCTATGTTTCTCTGTCAAATAAATAAAAAAAAATCTTTAAAATTTTAAAAATTAGTTAACTATTTATATTTAAATTCAATTAGCTTAATAGTAGGTCATTATTTTCAGATGTAGAGTTCAGCAATTCATCAGTTGCCCCTCTTTTTTATTAATTCAATTTTATTAAACAATAATACACTGAGATTTCAGGAGACAAGGTGGCAGGGAAGTAGAGGAGGCACCCTTTCAACCTGTACCCTAAAGTGAGCTGATTACCTTCCAAAGAAATCCGATCACTCATGAAATCAGCACGAGATCAGAATTATACACGTCTGGATCTCTACTGGAGCAGAAGACGCCAGTGGGCAGGTAAAGCAGAATGGGAAAGTTGGATTGATATTGGAAAATAAACAAAAGGGGGAGGGAGCCACCATAGATGAACCATTGGAAAGTAATATCCCAATATGAGTGCCCTGCTTCTGGGGACCATCATTAACTCGGGAGTCTGGTAGGAAAGCACTCAAAAAGAGCAAAGGATCACCGGGGAGCAGGAGAGTCATGGGAATTGGGCTTTAGGGACTGGGGGCTTAAGTCCCCAGACCCAGGACAGCCACCCCTGGCACAGAGCCAGAGAGAGTGCTGCGGTGAAACCAAGTCTTGGTCCCCAAGCCACCAGCACGCCTGAGAGCCTGTGGGGCATGGAAGCCTCACCAGCCAACAGAAGCACCACCTTTTTGCAGTCCCCACATGAGTGCCCTGCCATGCTATCAGAGTTCAAGTTGCGCCCCGTATCCTCCCCTGAGAGAGGAGCACACAGGCACCAGCCTGGTGCTCTCAACCTGGAAAGACCAGGCACTCCCAGCCCCCTGCCAGGGCCAGCCAGGGGAGGGGGGAGAATCTCAGTGTGGGATCACCACTTGGAACATCTCTGGCAGTCTGGAGCTGCCCAGACAGCCGCCTCTGCCATGGTTTTGGTACAAGCAAAAAATACTGCGTCCCCAGGGACCGCGACTGGGAACTTGCTCCGCCAGCAGCCAAGGGGGGATTTATTTGGGCTCTGCAGCCAGACTGAGGCTTCTCTCTGAGAGGGAGGTCAGGGTGCAGTTTGCTTTCCTCTAAACCTACAAAAACCATCAAAAGCGTTCAAGGTGAGAGAGAAAAACAAAAGTGAACAAACATAAAAACCTCCAGAGAACAAAAGCCTGAAAAAATCAGTTTCCCCAGAGCCCACCCCCTTGAGGGGGGTGGGAGAACTTAACTCAGAGAACATCATTGACTGAAAACCCACATGGCAGGCCCCTCCCCCAGAAAACCAACCAGGAAAGGAAAAAAAAAAAAAAACACACAAAAAACAAGAGAACAACCACCACTAC
>NC_081562.1:83716406-83730943 GCF_022355385.1 Mustela nigripes | reverse complement strand
TTTTTTTCCTTTCCTGGTTGGTTTTCTGGGGGAGGGGCCTGCCATGTGGGTTTTCAGTCAATGATGTTCTCTGAGTTAAGTCCTCCCGCCCCCCTCAAGGGGGTGGGCTCTGGGGAAACTGATTTTTTCAGGCTTTTGTTCTCTGGAGGTTTTTATGTTTGTTCACTTTTGTTCTTCTCTCTCACCTTGAACGCTTTTGATGGTTTTTGTAGGTTTAGAGGAAAGTAAACTGCACCCTGACCTCCCTCTCAGAGAGAAGCCTCAGTCTGACTGCAGAGCCCAAATAAATCCCCCCTTGGCAGCTGGCGGAGCAGGTTCCCAGTTGCGGTCCCTGGGGACGCAGTATTTTTTGCTTGTACCAAAACCATGGCAGAGGCAGCTGTCTGGGCAGCTCCAGACTGCCAGAGAAGTTCCAAGTGGTGATCTCACACTGAGATTCTCCCCCCTCCCCTGGCTGGCCCTGGCAGGGGGCTGAGAGTGCCTGGTCTTTCCAGGTTGAGAGCACCAGGAGGGCGTGGGGCGCGACTTGGACTCTGATAACATGGCAGGGCACTTATTGGGGACTGCAAAATGGTTGTGCTTCTGTTGGCTGGTGAGGCTCCCAGCCCCTCATGGGAGCCAGGCCCCACTCGCTCTCAGGTGTGCTGGTGGCTTGGGGACCAAGACCTGGTTTCTCCGTAGCACTGTCTCTGGTTCTGCGCCAGGGGTGGCTGTCCTGGGTCTGGGGACTTAAGCCCCTGTCCCTAATACCCCAATTCCCAGGATTTTCTCCCAGTGATCCTTTGTTATTTTTGAGTGCTTTCTACCAGACTCCCAAGTTAATGCTGGTCCCCAGATGCAGGGCACTCTCGTATTGGGATATTACTTTCCAATGGGTTTCCTATGGTGGCTCCCTCTCCCTTTTGTTTATCTTCTGATATCAGTCTGACTTTCCCACCCCGCTTTACTTGCCCACTGGCGTCTTCTGCTCCAGTAGAGATCCAGACGTGCATAATTCTGATCTCAGGATGATATCATGGGTGATCGGAGTTCTTTAGACGGTAATCAGCCCACTTTAGGGTACAGGTTGAAAGGGCGCCTCCTCCTACTTCCCCGCCATCTTCACCTCTGAACCTCAGCCATTATTAAGAAAGAGTATGGGTATTGATCAAAGACCAGGGCACCCAGGCAGCTATGACAAAAGGACAGAGGAACGAATTAGTTTAGAACAATGGTTCTCAAAATTTGTTGAAATCAGAATCACTCAGAAATCTTTAAAAAGGCCCAATACCCAGGCTGAACCCCAAACCAATTAAATCAGATCTGAAGTAGGGCTTGGGCTTGTTCATTGTTAAAGCTCTCCAAAGGATACCAGTGTGCAGGAGCCTCGGTAACCATTGGTTTGGGGCCCTGGTGAGAGATTAGAAACCCATGATGTATCAGTTCCAGCTCTTTCCTGAGATCCAGGGGCATTTCTATCCCTTGATTCTGTAAATTATCTGTGTATCTTTGTAATAAATACCTTCCTTTTGGCTGAAATTAATACTTGCAATCAATAGCCTTTTTTAAGAAAGAAAAAATAAAGAGTGAATGTGTCTTCTAATTCTCTCTATAATATTCCTATATGGCTTATGAAAAACATTGCACAGCTGACTGTTGACTACTGAATTTTTTTTTTTAAAGATTTTATTTATTTGACAGACAGAGATCACATGTAGGCAGAGAAGCAGGCAGAGAGAGAGGAATGCAGGCTCCCTGCTGAGCAGAGAGCCCAATGCGGGGCTCAATCCCAGGACCCCAGGATCATAACCCGAGCCAAAGGCAGAGGCTTTAACCCACTGAACCACCCAGGTGCCCCTTTGACTACTGAATTTTATTTTATTTTATTTTATTTTTTTTTTTAAGATTTTATTTATTTATTTGACAGAGAGAGATTACAAGTAGGCAGAGAGGCAGGCAGAGAGAGAGAGGAGGAAGCAGGCTCCCTGCTGAGCAGAGAGCCCGATGCGGGACTTGATCCCAGGACCCTGAGATCATGACCTGAGCCGAAGGCAGCGGCTTAACCCACTGAGCCACCCAGGCGCCCCTGACTACTGAATTTTAAAAGAACTTCCATCAATAGCCTTTGCTATGCCAGACATGAGGAAAACATTTCTTTCTTTTTTAACTTATTTTTTATTGTGTTATGTTAGTCACCATACAGCACATCATTAGTTTTTGATGTAGTATTCCATGAGTCATTTTTTGTGTATAACACCCAGTGCTCCATACAATCCACGCTCTCCTTAATTCCCATCACCAGGATCACCCATCTCCCCAGCTCCCTCCTTTGTAAAACTCTCAGTTTGTTTCCCAGTGTCCATAGTCTGTCATGGCTCATCTCCCACTCTGATTTCTCCCCCTTCGTTTTCCCCTTCCTTCTCCTAATGTCCTCCATGCTATTCCTTATGTTCCACAAATAAGTGAAACAATATGATAATTGACTTTCTCTGCTTATTTCATTTAGAATAATCTTCTCTAGTCCCATCCATGTTGATGCAAAAGTTGGGTATTCATCCTTTCTGAGGGCTAATATTCTATTGTGTATATGGACCACATCTTCTTTATCCACTTGTGTGTTGAAGGGCATCTTGGCTCTTTCCACATTTTGGCTATTGTGGACATTGCTGCTATGAACACTGTGGTGCATATACCATTTCTTTTCACTCTGTCTGTATCTTTGGGGTAAATACTCAATAGTACAATTGCTGGGTCATAGGGTAGCTCTATTTTTAATTTTTTGAGGAACCTCCACACTGTTTTCCAAAGTGGCTGCATGAATTTGCATTCCCTCTAACAGTGTAAAAGGATTACCCTTTCTCCACATCCTCCCCAACATTTGTTGTTTCTTGACTTGTCTATTTTTGCCATTCTAACTGGTATAAGGTGGTATCTTAATGTGGTTTTTAATTTTATTTATTTATTTATTTTTATTTCTTTTCAGAGTAATAGAATTCATTGTTTTTGCACCACACCCAGTGCTCCAGGAAAACATTTCAAGAATTAAGCAGGTTAAAGGTGACTGGTTTGCTAAAGGTGACTTGGCTTTTGTATCCCATTTTGGAAAGCAGGTCGAGTTCAGTTCATCTTCATGTGAGATGGACTCCATCATGTAATTATTGTCCTCCTGTATGGGTACCTAAATTCTCTGGCTTACTGGCACAACATGATAGGATGAGGTTTAGATATGACCACTTTCAAAATCACTTGATTCATTACATTGATATTTCCTCTTTGGAAGAGGAAGTCAAGAGCATTTTTATGGCTGATTAAGGGCTAAGGACAATCAGTCAAATATTGAGGAATATCCCAAGTTGAGACCTCTAGGGACATTTCACAAATAGTAAAGAACAAATTATTATCCCTTCTGGGTCCCACTAATGAGAAAAGAACACAAGGTCTTGTGGAGCAATACAGATTCTGGTAGACACACATACTGAATTTGGGTATCCTCTCTACTCTAATATAGAGTGACGAGGAAGAAAACCACTAAATTCAGAAGAGATGGAACAAAGGACATCTTTGAGGATATGCAAAGGGTAAGAGTACAAACTGCACCTCTGGGACTTCATAAACTTAAAGAACCAATGATTTTATATGTGTATACTACTAAAACTCAGCCTGGAGTTATTAGCAAAAGTCCAGTTCTGACACCAAATGGCAGCTACTTGTATTCTGATTTAGAAACCTATGTTATGACTAAGTACAAACCATTTGAGACACAATTACTAGTACACCTTGGAAACAGACTATATGGCTGAAGGACAATTACCAAGATATATATTTTGATATACGTGATGTCAAAAATATATTCAAAGAAAGGAAGAGCTGTACAGAAAAGTTATTTAGTAAAATGTAAATGTTATACTTAGGAATATGGTGAAATGGAGTAAGTGCATCATATTCATGAGAAGGTAGTCTCTCTCAACCTCTAGGATCAATGATAGAACACTTTCTCCTGTTAGTGAGTAGTAGGAATTTTAGGACTCTCTTCTCACTAAAGTGTAATAGGCTGCTTGCTCCACTAGTGGGAGCTTCTGTACTGAAAAAGGACACTTCATAGGGACGTCTGCAGGTATTTGCCAGCAGACAGTAAACCCCTACTTGAAAAGGCAAAGACACAGACTTTTTAAAAATATTTAGTCCCCTAATCCATGAGCACAGAATGTCTTTCCATTTCTTTGTGTAGTCTTCAATTTCTTTCATCAGTGTTTTATAGTTTTCAGAGTATAGGTCTTTTACCTCTTCGGTTAAGTCTGTTCCTGGGTACTTCATTGTTTTTGGTGCACTTGTAAATGGAATTGTTTTCTTAATTTGTTAATTTCTCTTTCTGCTGCTACATTATTATCATATGAGAAAGCAACAGATTTCTGTATGTCGATATTGTATCTTGTGAATTTATTGAATTCATTTATCAATTCTACTATTTCTTGGTGGGGTCTGGGGTTTTCTATATATAGTATCACGTCATCTGCAAATAGCACAAGTTTTACTTCTTCTTTACCAGTTTGGATGCCTTTTATTTCTTTTTGTTGTCTGATTGCTGTGGCTAGACCTTCAGAGTTATGCTGAATATATGAATACAAGTGGTGAGAGTGGACATCCCCTACAATCCAGTAACTGCACTACCGGGTATTTACCCCCCAAATACAAATACACTAATTCAAATAGATACAGGTACCCTTATATTTATTGCAGCATTATTTATAATAGCCAAACCGTGGAAGCAGCCCAAGTGTCCATTGACAGATTAATGGACAAAGAAGATGTGATATATATATCACATATATAAATACACACATGTATATATATATGCATATATATGTGTAAATGTATATATACTGGAGATTTTATATATATGTATATGAGAATATTATTTAACCACAAAGATTTCAAAGAATGAAATCTTGCCATTTGCAACAACATGGATGGAGCTAGAGAGTATAAAGTTAAGCAAACTAAGTCAGTCAGAGAAAGACAAATAACATATGATTTTACTCATATGTGGAATTTAAGAAACAAAACAAATGAGCAAAGGAAAAAAGAGACAAACCAAGAATCAAACTTTTTTGGAAAGATTTATTTATTTATTTGAGAGAGAGAGAGAACAAACATGGGGGGGGGGATGAGGGGCAGAGGGAGAGGGAGAGAATCTCCAGAAGACACCCTCTGGATGAGGAGCCTGATGTGGGGCTTGGTCCCAGGACCCTGAGATCATGACTTGAGCTGAAGTCAAGAGTTGGGTGCTTAACTGACAGAGCCACTAAGATATCCCAAGGATCAGACTCTTAACTCTAGAGAAGAAACTGATGGTTACCAGGAGGGAGGTGGGTGAGGAGATGGTTGAAATAGGTGAAGGGGATTAAGAGTAAACTTATCATGATGAGCACTGAGTAATGCACAGAACTGTTGAATCACTATATTGCACACCTGAAACTCATATAATGCTGTATGTTAACTATACTGGGATTAAATTAAAAAAAAAAAAGAAAAGGCACAGATAATTTTATTTATTTATTTATTTATCACAAATTCTTAGTCCAGAGCCAAAGGCCCAGGTATAGTTGATAAATGTTTTAATGAATGAATAACTAAAGACTACTGTATGTGAAGAACACAACTGTGGAAGTCCTGTGGAATTTTATTATTTTTTAAAAAAGGTTCATTTATTTACTTTAGAGAGAGAGCAAGAGTGAGTGGGGGTGGGGAGGGGCAGAGGGAGAGAGAGAAACCCAAGGAGACTCCCCACTGAGCATGGAGCCCCAACAGGGCTCAATCTTATGACCCTGAGATCACAATCCGAATCCAAACTAACTTGGACACTTAACTGACTGCCCCACCCAGGTGTGCTGGTCTGTGGAATTTTAGAAAAAAAATTAAAGTAGATCATATGGATGCTCACTAAAAGAATCCAATTACTGTCTCAGAGGAGAATCAGAATGCCAAAATGATGCCTTGGTCCACTGTCTTTAGGTAGCCACTTGGATACATGAAATGAGCAGGCATGGTAGTGTCTAAGCCATACAACAATGAATTTACAAAAACATATCCCACTGTCATCCATTAGTCATTAATGTGGAAGTTACAAATGTAACTTCCTGAATGTTAACAGGAGAAAAACTACCTGAAATTGGCTTTGGGAAAATTCCCAAGAACAAAGATTGGCCCAAAGCTGACAGGTGACTGACACAGGGCCACTGCTAATGCCTCTGAAGGATTCAAAAGGATTTTAACAGAAATGACACTTACACTTGCTCTTTCAGAGAAACAGCTGCTGAAACACCATCAAGGTCCTTAGAAATAGGCATTTTATGTAAATTTGGAGTCATAACCAATATCTCATCATTGGATTAAGGAACACATTTCAAAACACTTTACAAAAATGGGTCAAAGAACCCTTAAAACCTATGGGGCAGTGACCTAATTGAACAATTAGAATAGGAAATATAAATGTTAAAGACATTAAATTAAAGACACAGTAAGATCATGAAGGGCTTCCTAGCTCAATTGGGTCAATGTATGCCTCACAAGAAAATGAAGAGTGGTAAATGTGGAACCTCCTCTTTTCTTTTTAAGATTTTATTTTTTTATTTGAGAGAGAGTGAGCAAGAGAGAGCAGGAGCAAGGGGAAAGGCAGAGGCAGAAGAAGAAGCAGACTCCTTGCAGAGCAGAAAGCATGACTGGTCCTCAATCCTGGGACTCAAGAATCATGACCTGAGCTGAAGGCAGATGCTTAATTGACTGAGCCACTGAGGTGTCCCAATGTGGAACCCTTTTGAAGAGATTTCTGGACATTGGAGGTTTTTGTTGTGGTAGTGCTTCTTATCATCAACTCTGGTATCCCAGGCCTGGAATTACATTCCCATGTTTGAGCTAAAGGAAATGCAGTTTCTCAAAATACTGTTTCTACTCTTTTGAATTAGACTGTATTTATTTCTAAGGCAACTCTGGGTTGAATATTGACCTTGCCTTATGCAGCCAAACTAGAACTGACTATACGTGCCACCCTATGCTAATCTCATGATGATTTACCTCCCTAACATCTCTTTGTGGGAATGGACAAAGGAGAGGTGCTGACAAGGTTCCTATTGGCATTTTATAAGCTTTCTTTCTTATCATTTATAAGACACAACATTTCCCATCCTTTTATTGTCAACCTTTCTGTATCTGGTATTCTAAGTATAATTATTTTAAGTAGCATTTAGTTAATAAACTCTTAGTCAAAGAATTTAGTCTATTTAAATTTAACATAACTGCTGATGTAGTTGGATTTAACTTTCCACATCTGTCACATCATTCAATTTCCCACAAATGTCACATCTGCTCTATATTCTTTTTTCTCTCCTTTCTTGCCTCTTTTTGAATTAACCTTTTTTTTTTTTAAAAAAAAATCACTTCATTCTTTCATTTCTATTAGGAGGCAATCTTTTACTCTTATTTTAGCTATTATCCTGGATATTACCACATGTATCCTATAAGTTAGTACTTTTACCACTTCCTGGGAGATGTAAGGATTTTAGCATAGTTTTTTTTAAATTTATTTATTTTCAGCATAACAGTATCATTTTTTCACCACACCCAGTGCTCCATGCAATCCGTGCCCTCTATAATACCCACCACCTGGTTTTTAACACTTTTCCCCCCTCTCCAACTTTTTGTGCTGTTATTGACCTGTATTTTGATTATATATACGTGTGTATATACATGTATATCCTCAAGACATTATTGTTACTATACAGATCAATAATCACTAAACTTACATGATGGATATTAAGGAGGGCGCATGATGTGATGAGCACTGTGTGTTATATGCAACTAATGAATCATTGACCACTACATCAAAAACTAATGATGTACTCTATGTCGGCTAATTGAACTTAATAATAAAAAAGGTAAAAATAAAAAAAAAACTTACATGTTCAAACTTTCCATTGCTCTTAATTCGTCCCTCTATTTCAATGTTACCATTTAGGAATACATTCCATCGATGTAAGGAAATCCTTTCAGTATTTCTGTTGTAAAAGTATACTGGTGTTAAATATACTTAACACCATTAAATATACCTAACACCAGCTGTTTATCTGAAAATATTTCCCTTTCAATTTTTTTTTTTTTTTTGAAAAGGCAGACTTTTAGTAACTTTTTATTACCGGGTTAAGTCATGAAGTTACAAAGTAATTAGAAATTTCTGAAAGAGTATTGTTTGTTTTTTTTTTTAAAGCCTCATTCATAACATACCTAATGTCTAGTATTTCATTGGTATACCACTGTTCAAAAGGTCCTGGCCAAAAAAAGGCTCAAGCAAAACACTCAATCCAGTGTTTTAAGCATCACATTGTTAATTAAGCTTGTGTGAACTTGAGAACTCTAAAAGAAAAGGAACATGGAATCAGGTAGGGCTGGAGACATTGGCAATGCTTAAGCTGTCAGCCAGACTGCAGACAGCAAGATCAAATAGTTTTTTTCTGGGATACTCTATTTGAATTATTATTCAATTACTCAGCATAATACATTTTTAAAGAAATAAAATTAAAATGATAAGGAGGATACTGCTTTATTTGGACTACATGTCATAATTATATTTAGCAAATTCAGATGGTCACAATAAAAATAACCTACACCATCTGTAGTTATGAAGATAATGATTATCCATCTGGCTTTTTATCTTTGCTGGACAATAATACAGAACTGATGAGCTATGAATGATACTATTTTATGTCATAAAATATGAGATTTTTTTCATTTATGTTTAAAAGCACTTACTGCTTGAGTCAAGGTTAGGCTTGTTAAATGATTAAAGGCAATTTTATTATAGCAACATGTACTTCTATCATTTAAAGAAAATAAAATGCTTATAAGAAACAGCTTTTGTTTTTGTTTTCAGCCTGTGAAATTGAGTTATTTTGCTGATGTGAAAAAATAGTAACTAATTTTAGAACACTACCTTCTGAAAATGCCAGACACCCATTTCTTAAATGCATCAGATTTATAGTATGTCCCATCTCAGATTTGGCGAGAGCAAAATTATGCAAATGACTGCTCAGCTGAAACAAAAGGCAATTAACATGTTGGGAACAGCCAATGGAGCAAGGGAGCACAGAGCTAGAAGAAAAGACTTTTTATTTAAAAGCAAAATATCCCCAAGTGGCCCTCCGGCACATGCAATTTCTACTCTCACACTCACCAATGTTTATGTGATCTCCCCCTTAATTTCTTTCTTCTTAAAGGGCTGATTGGACAGACTTATTGAGAATGATGTCCATTAAAGAAAAATCTTTCTGTGGTTAAATTTAACTTGTGTTAAGTTTGCGGAAGTTACAGGTAAAGGGGATAGTGAAGAAGTCAGCTATGATCCATTTATTTAAAGGTCAATCCAGCTTCAGTGTACACTTCGAAGACCTTCTCAGTGATGCTTACATAGGCAGCTGTTCTCAGGTTCAAAATCTAGGCTATACTTTGTGGCTATGTGTGTGATTTGCCTGGCAGAAAACTCCAAATGTAAGGTAAGCCAGAAAGCACATTGTCTTTCTTGGATATTCTGTTTTGGAACCCTGCTGTGGATACAATGGGAAAAGTTCAATGGTTTTCTCTAAATTTTCTTTCTAAACTATCTTGTACAGACATGAGAACATGGAAGTTAGAATCACTTTCATACTTGAAGGTTAAACAGCCATAGGTGACATGATTTATATTCTTTAGCCACTCAAAGTAAGATATTGTCACTCCTTCAGAATTCAAGTATAGAACAGGAATAGCCATAATGCTCCTCTTCAGAAAAACCTTATCAGCTTCTGGAGTTGTTGGTTCATTGGCAGTTTCAGCAATGATCTTGGCTTTGACTCTGAGTGCACAGGATTTGGTCACCTGCTTTTCATTGGCAATAGGGATGAGTATGCTAGTTTGCTTGTAAGATGCTTCTTTCCTGGGGCTTTGCCTTGGAGAAATTCAGGACTGATCCATTTTGCAATCTGAGTTCCATATGCTCCCAACAGATTCAGCAATACCAACACATTTAGCAAAATTACAATACAAATATAGACCACAAGATTGCCAAATCCATAAAAAACAAATATTTTTTAAATAACAAATTTTAAAAAACAAAATTTTCTCCAAACCCTGGTGTCATTCCTAAAATGCTCATGAAAGAGACTTCATTAAGAAGTTTCAATCCCAGGCAAAACACTACAGCCAGTAGCAGAGAGATGTGGGTAGATGCAACCCAGACTGATGGATTTACCAGGATGGCAGGGATGTACATTATTTTACATGCTCTGTGGTGCTGTCATATGTGTCAGCAATCTAGGACATCGCTTGCTTGCAATGTGCCCATGTCTAGGGAAGTCACATCAATGCCAAGACCAAAAAACAAAACAAAACAAAACAAAAACAAAAAACCAAACAACTCTTTTTCATGAGTTCCATGGTGAAACCCCTTTGATCTTTTCCAATTCATTACTAGTAATGTAATTGTTACTTGTTATTAACTATTATTAACTATTAACTATAGTTAATATAATAATAGTTATATATAGTTATATATATAATAGTTAATATAACTATTAACTATTATTAACTATTATTAATAACATTACTTGTTTTTAACACCAGCATTAGCCACCCCCACCCCTAAATGGCACATCAGGCACAGCACATTTAGATGTCACAAGGGAAGCCAAAACTTTTACTTACTTTACATTCACATCTTTGCTGTAACAGGAGCGTGCAGTGCTGGCTGTGCTGGGCCCCATAATCCTGGATGACCTCCCTGGCGCTGTTGTCCTGTAGGATGGGGACTATTAGGCTCAGCAAGTGGTTGCAGGGCTTGAGGATATGCAGGATGCCACCGACCCGGTTCTGCTGCTGCTCCTCGATCTCGCCGGATGATCTGGACTTGTGCCACCAGCTTGCCCTCCAGAATGCTGGCCTTGTAGTTGAAGAAGCTTTCCACCACCTTGAAGAAGTAGCAGGGGCTGTCCCTCCAGCCTGTTGCCGCCATTTCAGCAGCAGTGGCGTTTCGTCCAGGTGGCGCCCGCTCTTGGAGGCCCTGAGGAGGGCTGCCTTTTAAACTTCAAGACTTCCCAACAGTCGTCTCCCCTCGCGCCACCCGCCGCCCTACTGGCCACAGTTGGGGGCCCAGAGCATGGCTGCCTGGGACCGCCTGGCTGGACCGGCATCCCCTGCGCGCATGCGCACGGACCTCTCTTCTGTCCGAGCAGCTGGACGCTAGGTGCTAGGCGGGGGTGGAGCGCTCCGCTCTCTCGGCTTTGGAGGTACATTCGCTTTCTACGGTACATTTTGAGGGCTAGAACTCTCATCTGCATTTATTTACTTTTAACATTTCCAGAATATCTTCCCATTGCCTTAAGGTTTCCGTCACGTCTGTTGGGAAGTTTTCAGTCTACTGGTTGTTCTTTCAAAGGCAGTGTTGTGCCTTCTTTCCCAGGCCGAAAAATGGAGGCCCTTGACCCAAGGCCCTTTCTTGTCTCATCCTTGGGTGGTTCCTGAATGATGAGGGTGTCTGTATGCTAAAGGAATTCAACCGGCACCAGCACGCTCGCGGCACTCCAGCCGAAAGGGAGGTGGAGGTGGACCTGAGGCTCTGTGGGAAGGGAATTCGAGGCCCCAGATGTTTGGAGCCTGAATTACAGAGTGTGCTGGCTGCGGGGGCTTGAATCAGCCAGACGGCAGGGTCCTCACCCTGTCGGAGTGAAAGGTGGGAAGGAAGCTGAACACGAACCCTCAAAGCACAAGTCCAGGGCAGGACCACAGTTGCCTGTGCTTAAGGGTGGTGCTGTTAAAAGGTATTTGTCTTTTGTCTCTGTCTGTTTTTACATTTTTCTCTTTGTCCTTGGTTTTCAGTAGTTTATTATGAAGTGGTGAGCTGTGGTTTCTTTTGTATTTATTCTGCTGGAGGTTCATAGTTATTAAGCAACTTTTCATCTTCAAACCCACCATTATGCTTTGTGATGCAAAGGTTTTGGGAAGTATATTTGGCAACCAACTTCTTTTAGGTTCTGGCACTGAAGGGAAACTACTTGCTGTTTCTGTTAGCACCCCAGCAATAGCTGGGATTCCACTTTCCAGTTTTCTCTCAGCACTCACAAAACTAGTTCCCTTATTCCCTCTTAGACATGGCATCAGCAAGAAAGTTCCCCTTCTGGGATCCACAAAGTCCCTTCTCTGAACTCCTGAGATAGCAACGCAGATGGACATTGTGCCTTTTCAGGGATCCGAGTCCCCACTCTTAGAGAATCTCCTGCAGGCTTCTAGTGGCTGGCCGTCCAAATTCATCTCCTTGTACCCCTAGCCCTAAGGATGGTAGCTACTTCTTGTAATTACTACTTCTGTGTCACCATAATGTCCTCTTTCTGCTTTTCGAATTTTTTTTTTAAATTTCTTATTTAAATTCAATTTAGTTAACATAGTGTGGTATTAGTTTCAGAGGTGATTCATCAGTTGCATTCAACTCCCAGGGCTCCTTATATCAAGTGCCCTCTGTAATGACCATCACCCAGTTACCTAATCTCCTACCCACCTCCCCTCCAGAAACCCTGTTTGATCCCTATAGTTATGAGTTTATTATGGTTTACCTCCTTCTCTGTTTTTATTTTATTTTTCATTCCCTTCCCCCATGTTCATCTGTTTTGTTTCTTAAATTACATAAATGAATGAAATCATTTGGTGTCTTTCTCTGACTGACTTATTTCTGTTAGCATCATATCCTTGGGTTCCATCCATGTGGTTGCAAATGGCAAGATTTCATTCTTTTTGGTGCTCAGTAATATTCTATTGTATATATGTATACCATGTCTTCTTTATCCATTCATCTGTTGATGGACACCTGGGCTCTTTCCATATTGACTATTGTGGACATTGGGGTGCATGTGTCCCTTTGAATCACTATGTTTGTATCCTTTGGATAAATACCTAGTACTGTAATTACTGGGTCAAAGGGTAGTTCTAGTTTTAAGTTTTTGAAAAGCCTCCATACTATTTTCCAGAGTAACTGCACCACTTTGCATTCCCACCAACATTTGTAAGAGGGCTTCCCTTTCTTCACATCTTTGCCAACATCTGCTGTTTCCTGCATTGTTAATTTTAGCCATTCTGACTGGTGTGAGATGGTATCTCATTGTGGTTTTGATTTGTATTTCCCTGATGCTGAGTGATGTGGAGCATTTTTTCATATATGTCTTTATTTATTTATTTATTTTTTAAAAAACGATTTTATTTATTTATCAGAGAGAGAACGGGGAAGAGACCAAGCACAGGCAGACAGAGTGGCAGGCAGAGGCAGAGGGAGAAGCAGGCTCCCCGCCGAGCAAGGAGCCCGATGTGGGACTCGATCCCAGGACGCTGGGATCATGACCTGAGCCGAAGGCAGCTGCCCAACCAACTGAGCCACCCAGGCGTCCCTCATATATGTCTTTATTGGAAAAATGTCTCTTCATGTCTTCTGCCCATTTCTCAACTAGATTTTTTTTTAAATTTTGGGAGTGTTGAGTTTGATAAATTCTTTATAGATCTTAGTTGCTAGCCTTCTATCTGAGAAGACATTTGCAAATATCTTTTCCCATTCTTTCAGTTTTCTTTTAGTTTTGTTGACTGTTTCCTGTGCAAAAGCTTTTTATCTTGATGAAGTCCCAATAGTTCATTTTTGCTTTTGTTTCCCTTGCCTTTCGAAACGTGACTTGCAAGAAGTTGCTGTGGCTGAGGTCAAAGAAATTGCTGCCTGTGTTCTCCTCTAGGATTCTGATGGATTCCTGTTTCACATTTAGGTCTTTCATCATCCGTTTTGAGTTTATTTTGTTGTATGGTGTAAGAAAGTGGTCCAGTTTCATTCTTCTGCACAGGGCTGTCCAATTTTCCCAACACCATTTGCTGAAGAGACTGTTTTCCATTGGATATTCTTTTCTGCTTTGTTGATGATTAATTGACCATACAGTTATGGGTTCATTTCTAGGTTTTCCTTTCTGTTCCGTTGAACTATGTATCTATTTTTGTACCAGTAACATGCTGTCTTGATTACAGCTTTGTAATACAGCTTGATGTCTGGAATTATGATGCCTCTAGCTTTGGTTTTCTTTTTCAACATTACATTGGCTATTCAGGGTCTTTTTTGACCTGAATACAAATTTTGGGATTGCTTTTTGAATTTTTCAATTTCTGTTTAACTATGTTTTCATAAATTATACTGCTCTGTCCCATTCTGTCCTTTCTTTCTGTGACTCTAAACGTATGTTAGATCTTACCATTTCCCACAAGATTTTAATGATTTTATGCTGTATTTCCCATTTTTTGTTCTTGTATTTTGGTGAGAACATTTTCTATTGACCCCATTCTAGTTTATTAATTCTTCTGTACCTAATGTATTTAATTTTGGTTATTTTTCAATTTTGATTCTATTTTATAGACTCCAGTCTATAAAATATAATAGAATCAATTTTGATTCTATTTTATAGACTCCAGTCTATAAAATATAATAGAATCAATTTTGATTCTATTTTATAGACTCCAGT
>NC_081562.1:83699658-83716396 GCF_022355385.1 Mustela nigripes | reverse complement strand
TCTCTGAGAAATTCTCCATTTTGCCATCTATTTACTTGAACACATTAATCAAAGTCATTTTGAAATGTATGTCTAAAGAGATCACAAGTATTGCCAAGGATGTGGGGAAGAGGAAATCCTTGTTCACTGTTGGTGGAAATGTAAATAAGTACATCCATTATAGAAAACAGTATGGGGAGTCAATAAAAAATTAAAAATAGACTTGACATACCCAGCAGTCCCACTTCTGGGTGTGTATTAAAAGGAATGAAATCATTGCCTTGAAGAGATATGTGTACCCACATGTTCATTGCAGCCTTATTCACATAACTAATACATGGAAACAATCTAAGTGTCTATCAACAAATGCATGGATATATATATACACACAATGGAATAGTATTTAGCCATAAAAAGAAGGAAATCCTGCCATTTGTGACAACATGGATGACCCCTGAGGGTATTATGCTAAGTGGAACCAGACAGAAAACAAATACTCTATGATCTCACTTATGTGTAGAATCTAGAAAAGCCAAACTCATAGAAACAGAGAGTAGATTAGTTGTTGCCAGAGGCTAGGGGTTGGGGAAAATGAAGAGATCTTGGTCAAAGTGTACAAATTTCTAATTATAAGTGAATAGTTCTGGGGAGCCAATGTACAGTATGCTAACTATATTTAGTAACAGTGTATTATATACATTAAATTTGCTAAGACAGTAGACCATTAATGTTCTTATCACATACACAAAATGGTAACTATTTGAGGTGATGTATATGTTAACTAGTCTTCTTGTGATAATTATTTCACAAGATATACATATATCCAAATCATCTTGTACACGTAAACTCACAATTATCACAGTTATTACATAGTTCAATTATATCTTAATAAAGCTAGAGAAAGGCAAATGTTTGTTGAATAAATGCATGAATGAATTGATGTGAGAAAAAGTCAAAATAAAATGCATATTTAATAACTTCAATATGTAGATAACCCATGACTATGTTTCTGTGGTCTTTTTTTGGTCAGTTGACATTTTTGTTATTTTATTTATTAATCTGTTTATTTATTTACTTATGTTAGTCACTGTAAAATGCATCATTAGTTTGCATTGTTCCTAGATTCATTGTTTATGTACAACACCCAGAGCTCCATGCAATACGTGCACTCCTTAATATCCACCACCAGGCTCACCCGTTCCTCCACTCCACTCCCCTCTGCAACACTCACTTTATTTCTTGGAGTCCACAGTCTCTCATGGTTTGTCTCCCCCTCTGATTTCCCCCAAATTGACATTTTTAGATATAATTGAGATTTTGGCTGGTGTTATCTCATTCTAGAAAAGAACGACTTTTGCTTTGTGTAGGCAGAGGCAAATCATCATTTTTCTTTTTTTAAAAATTTTTTCAATTTATTTATTTTCAGAAAAATAGTATTCAATATTTTTTCACCACACCCAGTGCTCCATGCAATCCGTGCCCTCTATAATACCCACCACCTGGTACCCCAACCTCTCACACTCCACCACTTCAAACCCCTCAGATTGTTTTTCAGAGTTCATAGTCTCTCATGATTCACCTCCCCTTCCAATTTACCCTGACTCCCTTCTCCTCTCTAACACCCCATGTCCTTCACGCTATTTGTTATGCTCCACAAATAAGTGAAACCATATGATAATTGACTCTCTCTGCTTGACTTATTTCACTCAACATAATCTCTTCCGGTCCCATCCATGTTGCTACAAAAGTTGGGAATTCGTCCTTTCTGATGGAGGCATAATATCCATAGTGTATATGGCCCACATCTTCCTTATCCATTTGTCCGTTAAAGGGCGTCTTGGTTCTTTCCATGGTTTGGCGACTGTGGCCATTGCTGCTATAAACATTGGGGTACAGATGGCCCTTCTTTTCACTACATCTGTATCTTTGGGGTAAATACCCAGGAGTGCAATTGCAGGGTCAGAATCCTAGAGGAGAACATAGGAAGCAATCTCTTCGATATCAGCCACAGCAACTTCTTTCAAGATATCTCTCCAAAGGCAAAGGAAACAAAAGCAAAAATAAACTTCTGGGACTTCATCAAAATCAAAAGCTTCTGCACAGCAAAGGAAACAGTCAAGAAAACAAAGAGGCAACCCACGGAATGGGAGAAGATATTTGCAAATGACAGTACAGACAAAAGGTGGATATCCAGCATCTATAATGAACTCCTCAAGCTCAACACACACGAAACAGGCAAACATATCAAAAATTGGGAAGAAGATATGAACAAACACTTCTCCAATCAAGATATACAAATGGCTATCAGACACATGAAAAAATGTTCATCATCATTAGCCCTCAGGGAGATTGAAATTAAAACCACATTGAGATACCACCTTACACCAGTTAGAATGGCCAAAATTAGCAAGACAGGAAACAACATGTGTTGGAGGGGATGTGGAGAAAGGGGAACCCTTTTCCACTGTTGGTGGGAATGCAAGTTGGTGCAGCCTCTTTGGAGAACAGTGTGGAGATTCCTCAAGAAATTAAAAATAGAACTTCCCTATGACCCTGCAATTGCAGAGGCAAATCATCTTAATGTAATCTAGGATTGAACTGTTTCAAACTTGTGTTTCTTTTGTTGTGATGGTCTATTTCTTGTTCAGTATTATTTGTAGAGTGTAGGGCTTCCATGACCTACCATACCTCTAACTAGAGAAGTTATTACTAGTTACCTTTTTTTGACAGACCCTGAGCTCCAATTTTGAACTACAGATCTGGTTGGCTTCTTAGCCTCATAGGAACTACTTTTTGCTCATCTAATATTCTTGTAATGTGCTACTTAGGAAATGGCAAATATCTCATGGAAAAAATTGATGCAGAATGTTAGTCTCACCTTAAAAGCGCTTTGCTTCTTCTGGGGATCTTGGCCCAACAAGTTCTGGCTGCCTTGGTAGTCCTGAATTTCAAGTTTTGTGCCAAATAGACAAAGGCTTTGAGGATAACATAGAATAATACAGAATACCAAACTCATTTCAGTGCACTTTTCTTCCCTCTGAGGTCTTGGTCTCTGACTGTTGACACCCTTGTTAGACATTCTAGCACTTTGAAACAGATGTTTTAGCATTATCTTTTTCTAGTTCTCATCCATGTTTCTACAAAAGTTGGGTATTCGTCCTTTCTGATGGAGGCATAATACTCCATAGTGTATATGGACCACATCTTCCTTATCCATTCGTCCATTGAAGGGCATCTTGGTTCTTTCCACAGTTTGGCGACCGTGGCCATTGCTGCTATAAACATTGGGGTACAAATGGCCCTTCTTTTTACGACATCTGTATCTTTGGGGTAAATACCCAGGAGTGCAATGGCAGGGTCATAGGGAAGTTCTATTTTTAATTTCTTGAGGAATCGCCACACTGTTCTCCAAAGAGGCTGCACCAACTTGCATTCCCACCAACAGTGGAAAAGGGTTCCCCTTTCTCCACATCCCCTCCAACACATGTTGTTTCCTGTCTTGCTAATTTTGGCCCTTCTAACTGGTGTAAGGTGGTATCTCAATGTGGTTTTAATTTGAATCTCCCTGATGGCTAGTGATGATGAACATTTTTTCATGTGTCTGATAGCCATTTGCATGTCTTCATTGGAGAAGTGTCTGTTCATATCTTCTTCCCATTTTTTGATATGATTGTCTGTTTTGTGTGTTTTGAGTTTGAGGAGTTCATTATAGATGCTGGATATCCACCTTTTGTCTGTACTGTCATTTGCAAATATCTTCTCCCATTCCATGGGCTGCCTCTTTGTTTTGTTGACTGTTTCCTTTGATGTGCAGAAGCTTTTGATTTTGATGAAGTACCAAAAGTTTATTTTTGCTTTTGTTTCCTTTGCCTTTGAAGACATCTTGAAAGAAGTTGCTGTGGCTGATATCGAAGAGATTACTGCCTATGTTGTCCTCTAGGATTCTGATGGATTCCTGTCTCACATTGAGGTGTTTTATCCATTTCGAGTTTATCTTTGTGTATGGTGTAAGAGAAAGGTTGAATTTGATTTTTCTGCATGTGGCTGTCCAATTTTCCAAACACCATTTATTGAAGAGACTGTCTTTTTTTCCATTGGACATTCCTTCCTGCTTTGTCAAAAATTAGTTGACCATAGAGTTGAGGGTCTATTTCTGGGCTCTCTATTCTGTTCCATTGATCTGTATGTCTGTTTTTGTGCCAGTACCATGCTGTCTTGATGATGACAGCTTTGTAGTAGAGCTTGAAGTCCGGAATTGTGATGCCACCAACTTTGGCTTTCTTTTTCAATATTCCTTTGGCTATTCAAGGTCTTTTCTGGTTCCATATACATTTTAGGATTATTTGTTCTATTTCTTTGAAAAAAAAAATGGATGGGATTTTGATAGGGATTGCATTAAATGTGTAGATTGCTTTAGGTAGCATAGACATTTTCACAATATTTATTCTTCCAATCCAGGAGCGTGGAACATTTTTCCATTTCTTTGTGTCTTCCTCAATTTCTTTCATGAGTACTTTATAGTTTTCTTGAGTATAAATTTTTTGCCTCTTTGGTTAGGTTAATTCCTAGGTATCTTATGGTTTGGGGTGCAATTGTAAATGGGATTGACTCCTTAATTTCTCTTTCTTCTGTCTTGTTGTTGGTGTAGAGAAATGCAACTGATTTCTGTGCATTGATTTTATATCCTGACACTTTACTGAATTCCTGTATAAGTTCTAGCAGTTTTGGAGTGGAGTCTTTTGGGTTTTCCACATATAGTATCATATCATCTGCAAAGAGTGATAGTTTGACTTCTTCTTTGCCAATTTGGATGCCTTTAATTTCTTTGTGTTGTCTGATTGCTGAGGCTAGAATTTCTAGTACTATGTTGAATAGCATTGGTGATAATGGACATCCCTGCCGTGTTCCTGACCTTAGTGGAAAAGCTCTTAGTTTTTTCCATTGAGAATATATTTGTGGTGGGTTTTTCATAGATGGCTTTGATAATATTGAGGTATGTGCCTTCTATCCCTACACTTTGAAGAGTTTTGATCAGGAACGGATGCTGTACTTTGTCAAATGCTTTTTCAGCATCTATTGAGAGTATCATATGGTTCTTGTTCTTTCTTTTATTAATGTGTTGTTTCACATTGATTGATTTATGGATGTTGAACCATCCTTGTAGCCCTGGAATAAATCCCACTTGGTCGTGGTGAATAACCCTTTTTAAACCACTGTTGAGTCCTATTGGCTAGTATTTTGGTGAGGATTTTCACATCTGTGTTCATCAAGGATATTGGTCTGTAGTTCTCTTTTTTGATGGGATCCATGTCTGGTTTGGGGATAAAGGTTATGCTGCTTCATAAAATCAGTTTGGAAGTTTTCCTTCCATTTATGTTTTTTGGAACAGTTTCAGGAGAATAGGAATTAATTCCTCTTTAAACGTTTGGTAGAATTCCCCTGGAAAGCTTTCTGGCCCCGGGCTTTGTTTGTTTGGAGATTTTTAATGACTGTTTCAATCTCCTTACTGGTTATGGGTATGTTCAGGTTTTCTATTTCTTCCTGGTTCAGTTGTGGTGGTTTATATGTCTCTAGGAATGCATCCATTTCTTCCAGATTGTCAAATTTTTTTTCATAGAGTTGCTCATAGTATGTTTTTGTAATTGTTTGTATTTCTTTGCTTTTAGATGTGATCTCTCCTCTTTCATTCATGATTTTATTTATTTGGGTCCTTTCTCTTTTCTTTTTGATAAGTCTGGCCAGGGGTTTATCAATCTCAATAATTCTTTTAAAGAACCAGCTCCTAGTTTCGTTGATTTGTTCTATTGCTTTTTTGTTTTCTATTTCATTGATTTCTGCTCTGATCTTTATGATTTCTCTTCTCTTGATGGCTTTAGGCTTTCTTTCTTGTTCTTTCTCCAGCTCCTTTAGGTGTAGGGTTAGGTTGTGTACCCGAGACCTTTCTTGTTTCTTGAGAAAGTCTTGTACCGCTATATATTTTCCTCTCAGGACTGCCTTTGCTGTGTCCCACAGATTTTGAGCCATTGTGTTTTCATTATCATTTGTTTCCATGAGTTTTTTCAATTCTTCTTTAATTTCCTGGTTGACTCATTTATTCTTAAGGAGGATGCTGTTTAGTCTCCATGTATTTGGGTTCTTTCCAAATTTCCTCTTGTGATTGATTTCTAGCTTCAGAACATTGTGGTCTGAAAATATGCAGGGAATGATCCCAATCTTTTGATACTGGTTGAGTCTTGATTTAGGACCGAGGATGTGATCTATTCTGGAGTATGTTCCATGCACACCAGAGAAGAATGTGTATTCTTTCACTTTGGGATGAAATGTTCTGAATATATCTTTGATGTCCATCTGGTTCAGTGTGTCATTTAAGGCCGTTATTTCCTTGTTGATCTTTTGCTTGGATGATCTGTCCATTTCAGGGAGGGGAGTGTTAAAGTCCCCTACTATTATTGTATTACTGTCGATGTGTTTCTTTGATTTTGTTATTAATTGTTTTATATACTTGGCTGCTCCCACATTAGGGGCATAGACATTTAAAATTGTTAGATCTTCTTGTTGGACAGACCCTTTGATATAGTGTCCTTCCTCATCTCTTATTATAGTCTTTGATTAAAATCTAATTGATCTGATATAAGGATTACCACCCCTGCTTTCTTCTGATGTCTCTTAGCATGGTAAATTGTTTTCCAACCCCTCTCTTTAAATCTGGAGGTGTCTTTGGGTCTAAAATGAGTTTCTTGTAGGCAACATATTGATAGGTTTTGTTTTTTTAATCCATTCTGATACCCTGTGTCTTTTGATTGGGGCATTTAGCCCATTAACATTGAGGGTAACTATTGAGAGATATGAATTTAGTGCCATTGTATTGCCTGTAAGGTGACTGTTACTGTACCTTGTCTCTGTTCCTTTCTGATCTACTACTTTTAGGGTCTCTCTTTGCTTAGAGGACCCCTTTCAATATTTCCTGTAGAGCTGGTTCGGTGTTTGCAAATTTTTTCAGTTTTTGTTTGTCCCGGAAGCTTTTTATCTCTCCTATTTTCAATGATAGCCTAGCTGGATATAGAATTCTTGGATGCATGTTTTTCTTGTTTACTGCTCTGACTATATCATGCCAGTTCTTTCTGGCCTGCCAGGTCTCTGTGGATACATCTGCTGCCAATCTAATATTTTTACCATTGTATGTTACAGACTTCTTTTCCCGGGCTGCTTTCAGGATTTTCTTTGTCACTAAGACTTGTAAATTTTACTGTTAGGTGACGGGGTGTGGTCCTATTCTTGTTGCTTTTGAGGGGAGTTCTCTGCACCTCCTGGATTTTGATGCTTGTTCCCTTTGTCATATTAGGGAAACTCTCCAGTAATTCTCTCCAATATACCTTCTGCTCCCCTCTCTTTCTTCTTCTGGAATCCCAATTATTCTAGTGTTGTTTTGTCTTATGGTGTCACTTATCTCTCAAATTCTCCCCTCATGGTCCAGTAGCTGTTTGTCCCTCTTTTGCTCAGCTTCTTTATTCTCTGTCATTTGGTCTTCTATATCACTAATTCTTTCTTCTGCCTCATTTATCCTAGCATTAAGAGCCTTCCTTTTTGATTGCACCTTATTAATAGCTTTTTTGATTTCAACTTGGTTAGATTTTAGTTCTTTTATTTCTCCAGAAAGGGCTTTTAAATCTCCTGAGAAGGTTTCTCTAATATCTTTCATGCCTTTTTCGATCCCGGCTAGAACCTTGAGAATTGTCATTCTGAACTCTAGATCTGACATATTACCAATGTCTGTATTGATTAGGTCCCTAGCCTTTGGTACTGTCTCTTTTTCTCTTTTTTTGTGGTGAATTTTTCTGCCTTGTCATTTTGTCCAGATAAGAGTATATGAAGGAGCCAGTAAAATACTAAAAGAGTGGCAAAGACCCCAGGAAAATATGCCTTAACCAAATCAGAAGAGACCCCAAATCTTGGGGGGCAAGATAGGGGATAAGAGAGGTTAATAAAAAAAAGAAACAATTAAAAAAGAAAACAAATAAAGAAAAAATATGAAAAAGAAAAAAATATATATATACTAATAGACTAGTTAAAAAACGTTACAAAAGAAAAGGGTAAAAGTTAAAAAAAATTTAGCAGAAGAAGAAAAAAAAAGATTGAAAAAAATTAACTGCGGGACGCCTGGGTGCCTCAGTTGGTTAAGCAGCTGCCTTTGGCTCAGGTCATGATCTCAGCGTCCTGGGATGGAGTCCCACATCGGGCTCCTTGCTCCGCAGGGAGCCTGCTTCTCCCTCTGACTCTGCCTTCCACTCTGTCTGCCTGTGCTCGCTCTCGCTCGCTCTCTCTCTGACAAATAAATAAATAAATAAAATCTTAAAAAAAAAGAAGAAAAAAAGAAAAAAAATTAACTGCAAGACTAAAAAGACTAAAAAATCATGGGGAGAAAGCCATGAGTTCTGTACTTTGCTTTCTCCTCCTCTGGAATTCTGCTGCTTTCCTTGGTATTGAACCTGCCCTCCTTGGTAGGTGAACTTGGTCCTGGCTGAATTTCTTGTTCATCTTCTGGGGGAGTGGCCTGTTGTAGTGATTCTCAAGTGTCTTTGCCCCAGGTGGAATTGCACTGCCCTTACCAGAGGCCGGGCTGAGTAATCCACTCGGGTTTGCTTTCAGGAGCTTTTGTTCCCTGAATGCTTTCCATAGAGTTCCAGAGGACAGGAATGAAAATGGCAGCCTCCCAGTCTCCACCCAGAGGAGCCGAGCGCTCAGGGCTCCACTCCTCAGTGCGCCCTCAGAGAATAGCGCCCGATTACTCCCGTCTCCCTGGCCTCCAGCCGCACTCCAAGCTCACCGAGCCTGCGACCCATTCAAGGTAACCCCGAGCTGAGAGCTCACTCCTGGACTCTGTCTCTGTAGCCGGCTTCCCTGTTCTAATACCTGTAAGCTCTGTGACACTCATACACCCCCTATCCTTCTGTGACCCTGTGGGACCAGGGGCCATGCTGACCCCGCGTGGGTTTCACCCTCCTTTAGCCTCTGGAGTGATGTCCCTCAGCGGAAGAGACTTTTAAAAGTCCTGATTTTGTGCTTCATTGCTCCGCCACTTGCTGGGAGCCGGCCCCTCCCTCCGCGGTCTATCTTCCCGTCTCTTTGGATTCACTTCTCCACCAGTCCTTTCAGAAAGTGGTGGATTTTCTGTTTCTAGAATTGCTGTTCTTCTTCTCTTCCATCTCCCGTTGGATTTGTAGGTGTTTGCAATCTTTAGATAAGCTATCTAGCTGATCTCCTGCTACCTGGAGATGTAGTGTCAGCCTGCTACTTCTCCGCCATCTTGACTCCTCCCTTACTGTTGATTTTTAAAGAGTTCTTTGTTTTGGTTTATCTGATGAATATTTGTATTTTCTTCCAATCCACTTGTCTTATTTTCTTGACTTTGAGAAGTAAAACTTTGAAGGTAACTCAAAAGTGACTCTTAATCTCACAAAACAAACTGAGGGTTGCCGGGGGGAGGGGGTTTGGGAGAAGGGGGTGGGATTATGGACATTGGGGAGGGTATGTGATTTGGTGAGTGCTGTGAAGTGTGTAAACCTGGTGATTCACAGACCTGTACCCCTGGGGAAAAAAATATATGTTTATAAAAATAAAAAAATTAAAAAAAAAAAAAAAAAAAAAAAAGAACTAAAAAAAAAAAAAAAAAAAAAAAAAAAAAGAAATGAAGGTAACTCAATCAATATCTTTTTTATTTTTTGGAACTCTTGCTAATTCTAGATGTATTTTGCTATCTGTCAACCGCTATACATTTCTTACTGGAATTTTATATTTAACTGTTTTTGGAACTGGCAAAACCACTGAAATTAAAAAAAAAAGATTTATTTATTTAAAAGAAAGCAAGAATTGGGGAAGGGTACAGAGGGAGAGGGAGAGAAATTCTCAAGCAGACTCCTCACAGAGCACAGAGGCTGATATGGGCCTCAATCTCAGGACCCTGAGATCATGACTTCAGCTGAAATCAAGAGTTGACGTTTAACTGATTGAGTCACCCAGGTGCCTCCACTGAAAGTGTTTTTAATACTGTTGGATTAACATGAAAATGGAAAGCATCCTTGTGTAGTTTTGTTTTCAGTACAACCCCAAAATTATGTGGTCATTTTATCATGTGGAAAAAACTGCATTACTTTTGTAAAGTCTTTTTTTTTTTAAGATTTTATTTATTTATTTGACAGAGAGAGAGAGAGAGAGAGATCACAAGTAGGCAGAGAGGCAGGTGGAGAGAGGGGGAAGAAGGCTCCCTGCCAAGCAGAAAACCCGATGTGGGACTCTATTCCAAGACTCTGAGATCATGACCCCAGCTGAAGGCAGAGACTTTTTTTTTTTAAAGGTTTTTTCTTTTTCCTTTTTTTTTTTTTTTTTTTAGATAGAGATCTCAAGTAGGCAGAGAGGCAGGCAGAGAAAGAGGGGGAGGCAGGCTCCTTGCCGAGCAGAGAGCCCGATGTGGGGCTCGATCCCAGGACCCCGAGATCATGACCTAAGCTGAAGGCAGAGGCTTAACCCACTGAGCCACCCAGGTTCCCCTGAAGGCAGAGACTTTAACCCACTGAGCCACCCAGGTGCCCACTTTTGTAAAGTCTTAATTAAAAAATCAAAATTTGTGGGGTACTTGGCTGGCTGGCTTGGTAGAGCATGCAACTCATGATCTTGGGGTTCTAACTTCAAGCCCCATGTTGGGTGTAGATCTTACTTTAAAAAAATCAAATTTTAACAAATACCAAGTCAACATCAAACAAGGTAATGGATTTTTGAAAAACATATTTTGTTGCTATAATGAATTCTTATTATTATTTTATTGGTGTTATGATTAATTTTCACTCCTGGGGTTAAATTCTGTGTTGTATAGTTTTTAGTATGTTATGTTCAGTTGATTATATTTTGTCTAGAAAAGAAAGAATTAAAAGCTCTACTTTCCCTGTCATGTAATATATACATTTTTATGTTTAAAGGTCACCATCTTTGATAGAATCCTAAATATTTCTTCCTTGTAGGAAATATTTTTGGATGAGGTGGCTATTTCACAGTCTGCAGAATAGCTGTATGTTGGACTTGTAGACCGAGAACATTTAGATCACAGGATAATAAAAATGAAAGAAGCCTTCAGTATTTTCCAGTTACACCTCATTATTTACAGGGAAGGAGACTGAGGCCCACAATGCAGAGTAACTTAGACAAAGTCAGAATGGGTTTGTGACTTTATAACCATATCTTTTCCTAATCTGTTGTTTTATGAACCAAACTTGAACATCCAATCACTATATTCCACTACCCAGTGAGAATCAGTAAAGTAAATGTCTTTTATATCACATTTATTTTTATCAGTTGTTTGTTTGCTGGTTTCTTAGCTTGGCAGTTGTGATGTGCTTGTGTATCATTCGATTTCCAAGTTCCCAGGTGCAGTTACAGATCCTGGCATCTCTGCCCATGAATATCACTTTCTCTTCTGGGCAGTGGTGATGTCTGCCTAATAACTTCTTCTTTACAGGCAACCAAAGTTGTGCCCTAGATGTCATAGTCACATGAATGAAAATGAAAGAAATTTGGTTCAGTAGGCAGGTGGCACTGCCATCATGACCCTATCCCCGGATATCCAACATTGAGTAAGGGAGGAGATATGCTGGTTGTATACCTTCTTTCTATGTAGTGTTCACTCTGGTATCCTACATTGCTTCCTATGTTGTACTGAGAGAAAGGAAGCTCCCTGCCTTAAATTCTGAACCAAATTAAATTTTGAATGATGACAGAGGTTTTGTAAGTATATCTATTCTTTAAGAAAGCTGTAACTTTTTGCCAAAATATTGGAACATTTTGTGAATTTTGCTAATACATGGGGAATAAATATGGGATAAAGTACTTGAAAGGGGGCTGGTCAAGAAAGTACACAGTTACTGTACTTAGACACATGCAGATGAGCCTGCTTTTCTTCATCACCCAGCACTCAGACTCTGTCTTGAAAGGAATTCCCAGTAAGTCCTAGGTCAGGCCAAATAGAGAGTGTGGCTAACTTAGTATATGCCACAGGTGAGCATCTGAGACAGTTTTCTTTATATGATATTAGGTGTCAGATGAAACTAGAGAGTAGGGAACTTTGTCATATTCAAATGTCACTCAAGCAGTGCCTTTGAGCCCTCAATAGCAGCACACTCAAGTACTTTATTAATGAAAATCTTGACAATAGAGTCTATTATGGACATACTGTGTTTAACTCTTGAGTCTGAGTTAAGCCCCCAAAGTAATTAAAGTGTCCAGAGCACTTTCTAGAAGGGAATAATGAGCCTGACATTTCTTAGTATGGTTTTAAAATTTCCTACATTTCCATCTCTTTATCTTATACTTGTCTCTCCATGTTTTTCCCTATATAGGAACCATCCACACCTGATAAATTCTGACTCTTTGTATTGATCAAAGAGAATAAGAAACTGTGGCTTGATCCTGCCCTCAGCCTTCCACTCTCTTACTCCTTGTCCAATGTATTAGAGCACACCTGCTCAGTTTAGTGCTGCTCTGCCATGTTAGAGTGAGGACTCATTAGGCCTGGTTTTCTGTCTGTAGAAGAATGGGAAGAATGGAGCTAATGGGAAAGGCCATATTGGTAAAATACCTGGCAGAAGCAGAAGAGGCCTTCCTTTCTTGATTGTAGGGCTAGGGTCCAGGGTAGCAAGCTGATTGATCAGAGAACTATCTTCTTAAGTTGTGGGGGTGGATCCTCGATGGCTGTTCTCCAGTGCTTCTCAAATTTAGGGCCATCCCAGAATCTGGAGGTCCAACACTTCTGTACCAAATAAGAGAAGGTTGTGAATATATGACGAAGAGAGATCCCATCCTCCCCACCCTTTCTTCCCTGGCCTCCACTGTCCTTAAGGATTTATTATCACATTCCACCAAGAATAGGCATCTCTAGCTTTGGAACTTGCAAATCTCTGATGATCATGTGGCCTTTTCTGGGTCTTAGGAAAGGGAGTGACATAGTTTATCAGAGCTTGTGTCTTCAACAGGAAAGTCAGGACAATTACTCATGCTTGCCTCAGAGGAATATTAAAATTAAGTAAAATGTTAGTTCGAATATGTTTTTTTAAAGATTTATTTATTTGAGAGAGAGCGAGAGAGTGAGAAAGAGAGAGGTGGTGTATGGGGAGGGGCAGAAGAAGAGGGAGAGAAGCAGACTCCACTAAGCACAAAGCTGGGCAGAGAGCTTAATACCATGACCCTGAGATCATGACCTGAGCTGAAATCAAAAGTTGGATACCCAACCAACCGAGTCACCCTGAATATGGTTTTGACAAAACTAAAGTGCTCCTCATATGTAAACGTTTACAATAATTACATTTAAAATATCACCTATATCACCCCATCACCTATGCCTTTATTGGAGAAGTGTCTGTCCATATCTTCTGCCCATTTTTTGATATGATTGTCTGTTTTGTGTGTGTTGAGTTTGAGGAGTTCATTATAGATCCTGGATATCAACCACTTGTCTGTACTGTCATTTGCAAATATCTTCTCCCATTCCATGGGTTGCCTCTTTGTTTTTTTGACTGTTTCCTTTGCTGTACATAAGCTTTTGATTTTGATGAAGTCCCAAAAGTTTATTTTTGCTTTTGTTTCCTTTGCCTTTGGAGACATATCTTGAAAGAAGTTACTGTGGCTGATATTGAAGAGATTACTGCCTATGTTCTCCTCTAGGATTCTGATGGATTCCTGTCTCACGTTGAGGTCTTTTATCCATTTTGAGTTGATCTTTGGGTATGGTGTAAGAGAATGTTCGAGTTTCATTCTTCTACATATAGCTGTCCAGTTTTCCCAGAACCATTTATTGAAGAGACTCCTCAAATTCAACACATACGAAACAGGCAAACATATCAAAAAATGGGAAGAGGATATGAACAGACACTTCTCCCATCAAGACATACAAATGGCTATCAGACACATGAAAAAATGTTCATCATCATTAGCCCTCAGGGAGATTCAAATTAAAACTACATTTAGATATCACCTTACACCAGTTAGAATGGCCAAAATTAGCAAGACAGGAAACAACATGTGTTGGAAAGGATGTGGAGAAAGGGGAACCCTCTTCCACTGTTGGTGGGAATGCAAGTTGGTGAAGCCTCTTTGGAGAACAGTGTGGAGATTCCTCAAGAAATTAAAAATAGAATTTCCCTATGACCCTGCAATTGCACTCCTGGGTATTTACCCCAAAGATACAGATGTAGTGAAAAGAAGGGCCATCTGTACCCCAATGTTTATAGCAGCAATGGCCACGGTTGCCAAACTGTGGAAAGAACCAAGATGCCCTTCAACGGATGAATGGATAAGGAAGATGTGGTCCATATACACTATGGAGTATTGTGCCTCCATCAGAAAGGACCAATACCCAACTTTTGTAGCAACATGGACGGGACTGGAAGAGATTAAGCTGAGTGAAATAAGTCAAGCAGAGAGAGTCAATTATCATATGGTTTCAGTTATTTGTGGAGCATAACAAAAAGCATGGAGGACATGGGGAGTTAGAGAGAAGGGGT
Organism: Mustela nigripes; assembly: GCF_022355385.1. NCBI lineage: Eukaryota > Metazoa > Chordata > Mammalia > Carnivora > Mustelidae > Mustela > Mustela nigripes. Next base: position 83,701,874 of record NC_081562.1, on the reverse strand, counting down.
TTGGGTAAATTGGAAGGGGAGGTGAATCATGAGAGACTATCGACTCTGAAAAACAGTCTGAGGGGTTTGAAGTGGCAGGGGCATGGGAGGTTGGGGTACCAGGTGGTGGGTATTATAGAGGGCACAGATTGCATGGAGCACTCATTGTGGTGAAAAAATGATACTGTTATGCTGAAAATAAATAAATGAAAAAAAAGAATATTTAGATAACCAAATGTTTAAGGTACAGATTAAAACTTTTCCAAAGGAAAAAAAATAAAATATATGTAATTAAGAGATTACCTGTCAGTTATTCCTTTCATGGTTTTAGCACTGATCAGTTTAAAGTATAATGATCTATCATTTTAAGAGGAATTGTTTTTATTTCCAACTTTATGACCAGCTGTCTGAAAAAGGACCAAATGCTTCAAACAGGGATCAGAGAGGAAGTTCATTTTCATTTCCTGGTTCATGAAGGACTATATCTGAAACATATCAAACTGTTTTTTTAAAATTTTTTATTTTTTATAAACATATATTTTTATCCCCAGGGGTACAGGTCTGTTTTAAACAAATATCTATAGTCCTCTGAAGAACATGCTGATGAAATCCTTCTTGACTATGTATTCCTCTTGTTTTTTAGCTGTCATAATTGGAAAGTTATTCCTAATGTCTAAGTTAAATCTCTGGTATTATTGCTTGATCTTTTTGACTCCTAGACTTTTCGTTTTTTAATCATGATAAGTGTAGTCTTTAATCCCCATCACCTATTTCACCCATTCCCCCATCTACCTGCCCTCTGGTAACCTTAAGTTTTTTTAAGAAGATTCTATTTATTTATTTGACAGAGAAAGATCACAAATAGGCAGAGAGGCAGGTGGAGGGCAGGGGGAAGTAGGCTCTGTGCTGAGCAGAGATCCGAAGTGGGGCTCGATCCCAGGACCCTGAGATCATGACCTGAGTTAAAGGCAGAAGCCTAACCCACTGAGCCACCCAGGCACCCCTAACCTTCATTTTTTTCCCCTATAGTTAAGAATCAGATTCTTGGTTTGTTTTTCTTTCTCTCTCTTTTTTCCTTTGCTTGTTTGTTTTGTTTCTTAAATTCCATACGAGTGAAATCATATGGTATTTGTCTTTCTCTGACTTCTTTTGCTTGGTATTATACTCTCTAGCTCTATCAATGTTGTTACAAATTGCAAGATGTTATGTCTTTTTTTTTTTTTTAGTCTTTTTTTTTTTTTTAAAGACTTATATTTATTTGACAGAGATCACAAGTAGGCAGAGAGGCAGGCAGAGAGGAGGGGAAGCAGGCTCCCTGCTGAGCAGAGAGCCCGATGTGGGGCTTGATCCCAGGACCCGGGGATCATGACCTGAGCCAAAGGCAGAGGCTTTAATCCATTGAGCCACCCAGCACCCCCAAGATTTTATTCTTTTGATGGGTTAATAATATTCCATTGTATATATGTACCACATCTTCTTTATCCAATCCAGTCTTTATCCAATCCAGTTGATAGCCAGCTGTCTGAAATTTGGCTGTTTTGGGCTCTTTCTGTAATTTGGCTATTGTTGATAAAGCTGCTATAAACACCAGGAGCATGTGCCACTTTGAATCAGTATTTTTATATCCTTTGGGTAATATCTACCAGTGCAGTTGCTGGATTGTAGGGTAGTTCTATTTTTAGCTTTTTAAGGAAACTTCTCCTTTTTTCCAGAGTGGCTGCACCAGTTTGCATCCCCACCAACAATGTAAGAGGTTTCCTCTTTCTCTGCGTCCTTGCCAACACCTGTTGTTACTTGTGTTGTTGATTTTAGCCATTCTGATAGTTGTGAGTTGGTATCTCATTGTAGTTTTTAAAAAAAATTTTTAAATTTATAGTCAATTTAGTATCTGGACTCTCTAGTCTGTTCCACTGGTCTATATGTCTGTTTTTATGCCAGTACCATGCTTTCTTGGTGATCACAGCTTTGTAGTACAGCTTGAAATCAGGTAACGTGATGTCCCCAGTTTTATTTTTGTTTTTCAACATTTCCTTAGCGATTCAGGGTCTCTTCTGATTCCATACAAATTTTTGGATTATTTGCTTCAGCTCTTTGAAGAATACCGGTGGAATTTTGATCGGAATAGCATTAAAAGTATAGATTGCTCTAGGCAGTATAGACATTTTAATAATGTTCATTCTTCTGATGCAAGAGCATGGAATGGTCTTCCATCTTTTTGTGTCTTCTTCAGTTTCTTT
>NC_081562.1:83698869-83699558 GCF_022355385.1 Mustela nigripes | reverse complement strand
TCTTAGCGATTCAGGGTCTCTTCTGATTCCATACAAATTTTTGGATTATTTGCTTCAGCTCTTTGAAGAATACCGGTGGAATTTTGATCGGAATAGCATTAAAAGTATAGATTGCTCTAGGCAGTATAGACATTTTAATAATGTTCATTCTTCTGATGCAAGAGCATGGAATGGTCTTCCATCTTTTTGTGTCTTCTTCAGTTTCTTTAATGAGTGTTCTGTAGTTCCTTGAGTACAGATCCTTTACCTCTTTGGTTAGGTTTATTCCCAGGTATTTTATGGTTCTTGGTGCTATAGTATATGGAATCGATTCTCTAATTTCCCTTTCTGTATTTTCATTATTAGTGTATAAGAAAGCCACTGATTTCTGCACATTGACTTTGTATCCTGGCATGTTGCTGAATTGTTGTATGAGTTCTAGTATCTTGGGGGTGGAGTCTTTTGGGTTTTCCATATAAAGAATCATGTCATCTGCAAAGAGAGAGAGTTTGACTTCTTCATTACCAATTTGGATACCTTTTATTTCTCTTTGTTGTCTGATTGCTGTTTCTAGGACTTCTAATACTATGTTCATCATCACTAGCCATCAGGGAGATTCAAATTAAAGCCACATTGAGATAACCTTACACCAGTTAGAATGGCAAAAATTAGCAAGACAGGAAACAACATGTGTTGGAGGGGATGTGGAG
>NC_081562.1:83680403-83698469 GCF_022355385.1 Mustela nigripes | reverse complement strand
GTTGGTGAACCATGAGAGACTATGGACTCTGAAAAACAATCTGAGGGGTTTGAAGTGGCGGGGGAGTGGGAGGTTGGGGTACCAGGTGGTGGGTATTATAGAGGGCACAGATTGCATGGAGCACTGGGTGTGGTGAAAAAATAATATTGTTATGCTGAAAATAAATAAAAAAAGAAAAAAGGGAAATCAATTTAATTAACATATACTGTATTATTAGTTTCAGAGGTAGAATTTAATGATTCTTCTGTGGCATACAACACCCAGTGCTCATTACTTCAAGTGCCCACCTTAATGCCCATCACCCTGTTATCCCATCCCCTACTCACCTTCCCTCTAGTAACCCTCAGTTTGTTTCTTATAGTTAAGTGTCTCATAGTTTGCCTCCCTCTCTGCTTTCATCTTGTTTTATTTTTTCCTTCCTTTCCCCTGTTTATCTGTTTTGTTTCTTAAATTCCACATGAGTTAAATCATATGGTATTTATCTTTCTCTGACTAACTTATTTCACTTAACTAACTTATTTCACATACCTTCTAGTGCTGTCCACATGGTTGCAAATAACAATATTTCATTCTTTTGGTGGCTGAGTAATAATCTATTATATTTATGTATACCACATCTTTATTCATTCATCTAGTGAAAGACATCTGAGCTCTTTCCATATTTTGGGTATTGTAGATATGGCTACTATAAACGTTGGTGTTCATTCGACCCTTTGATTCATTTTTTTTTCCTTTGGATAAATACTGAGTACTGCAACTGCTGGGTGTTAGATAGCTCTATTTTTTAACTTTTTGAGATACCGCCATACTTTTTCCCAGAGTAGCTGAACCAGTTTGCATTCTCACTAACAGTGTAAGAAGATTTCCCTTTCTCCACATCCTTGCCAACATCTGTTGTTTTTGAGTTGTTAACTTTAGAGCTTTTCCCCTAAGGTTAAGAACACATCAGGGATGTCCACTCTCACCACTGTTGTTCAATATAGTACTGGAAGTCCTAGCCTCAGCAATCAGACAACAAAAAGAGATAAAAGACATCCAGGTAGGCCGAGTAAAAGTAAAATTTTCACTCTTTGTGGACTACATGATATTCTATATAGAAAACCTAAAAGACTCCACCCCAAAATTGCTAGAACTGATATGGGAATTTAGCAAAGTCTCAGGCTATAAAATCAATACACAGAAGTTAGTTGCATTTCTATACACTAACAATGAGGCAGAACAAAGAAAATTAAGGAAGCGATCCCATTAACAGTTGCAACAAAAATCCTAAGATACCTAGGAATAAACCTAACCAAAGAGGTAAAGGGTCTGTACTCATCAAAGTTTTGATTTGTATTTCCCTGATGATGAGTGATGTTGAGCATCTTTTCATGTGTCTGTTAGGCATCTGTATGTCTTCTTTGAAGAAATGTCTGTTCATGTCTTCTGCCCATTTTTAAATTGGACTATTTGGTTTTGGGATATTGAGTTGTGTATGTCCTGTATATATTTTAGATAGTAACCCTCTTTCAGATATGTCATTTGCAGATATCTTCTCTCATTCCTTTTTGTGCAGAGACTTTTAATATTTATTTAATTTTGTTATGTTAGTCCTGTTATGTTAGTACTGTTTTTCGATTTTTTAAAAAAATTTCTTTTCAGCATAACAGTATTCATTGTTTTTGCACCATACCCAATGCTCCATGCAATACGTGCCCTCCTTATTACCCACCACCTGGCTCCCCCCACCCCCCCCCCCCCCCCCCCGCCCCTTAAAAACCCTCAGGTTGTTTTTCAGAGTCCATAGTCTCTCATGATTCACCTCCCCTTCCAATTTACCCCAATGTTTATTGCAGTGAAACTTTTTATTTTGATGTAGTCATGATAGTTTATTTTTGCTTTTATTTTCCTTGCCTCAGGAGACATATCTAGAAAAATGTTGCTATGACCAATGTCAGAGAAGTTAGTGCCTTTGCTCTCTTCAAGGATTTTTGTGGTTTTAGGTCTCACATTTAAATCTTTACTCCATTTTTGGGGGGGCAAGCAGAAGGAGAGGGGGAGAGAGAATCTTAAGCAGGCTCCTTAGCATGGAGCCTGAAGTGGGCCCAATCTCACAACACTGAGATCATGACCTAAGCTGAAATAAAGAGTTGGGTGCTTAACTGACTGAGCCATCCACGTGCCCTATATGTCTTTAATTCATTTTGAGTTTATTTTTGTGTATGCTGACAGAAAGTGGTCTGTTTCATTCCTTTACATATAGCTGTCCAGTTTTCCCAACACCATTTGTTAAAGAGACCATCTTTTTCCCATTGTATATTCATTCCTCCTTTGTTGAAGATTAATTGCTCATATAGTTGTGGGTTTATTTCCAGGTTTTCTATTCTATTTACCCATGTGTCTATTTTTGTTCCAGTACCATACTGTTTTGATTACTACAGCTTTGTAATTTAACTTGAAGTCTGGAATTATTATGCTCCCAGCATTGATTTTCTTTTTCAAGGTTGCTTTGGCTATTTGGGGTCTCTTGTGGTTCCACAAATATTAGGATTGTTTGTTCTAGTTCTGTGAAAAATGCTGTTGGCAGTTTTAAAAAATTTTTTAATTTTTTAAAATTTCATTTCAGTGTTCCAGAAATCATTGTTTATGCACCACACCCAGGGCTCCATGCAGTACATGCCCTCCATAATAGCCACTGCCAGGCTCACCCAACCCCCTATCCTCCTCCCCTCCAAAACCCTGTTTGTTTTCCAGAGTCCACAGTCTCTCATGGTTTGTCTCCCCCTCCAATTTCCCCCAATTCACTTTTCCTTTCTCTCTCCTAATGTCTTCCATGTTTATTCCTTATGCTCCACAAGTAAGTGAAAAGGGTTCCCCTTTTCTCCACATCATCTCCAGCACATGTTGTTTACTGTCTTGATCATTTTGGCCATTCTAACCGGTATAAGGTGGTTTTGATTTTAATCTCCCTGATAGCTAGTGTGATGAAGATTTTTTCATGTGTCTTTTAGCCATTTGTATGTCTTCTTTGGAGAAGTGGCTGTTCATGTCTTCTGCCCATTTTTTGACACGATTATTTGTTTTTTTGTGTGTTGAGTTTGAGGAGTTCTTTATAGATATTTATAGATCTTTCAGCCCTTTGTCTGTAGTGTCATTTGCGAATATCTTCTTCCATTCCATGGGTTGCCTCTTTATTTTGTACACTGATTCCTTTGCTCTGCAGAAGCTTTGATCTTGACGAAGTCCCAAAAGTTCATTTTTGCTTTTGTTTCCTTTGCCTTTGGAGACATATCTTGAAAGAAGTTGCTGTGGCCAACATTGAATACGTTACTGCCTATGTTGTCCTTTAGGATTCTGATGGATTCCTGCCTCATGTTGAGGTCTTTTATCCATTTCTAGTTTATCTTTGTGTAAGGTGTAAGAGAATGGTCGAGTTTCATTCTTCTACACATAGCTGTCCAATTTTCCCAGCACCATTTATTGAAGAGACTGTCTTTTTTCCACTGAATATTTTTTCTGCTTTGTTGAAGATTATTTGACAATAGAGTTGAAGGTCCATATATGGGCTCTCTACTCTGTTCCACTGGTCTATATATCTGTTTTTGTGTCAGTACCATGCTGTCCTGGTGATCACAGCTTTGTAATAACTTCAGTCCAAAACCTATGGGATACAGCAAAAGTGGTCTTAAGGGGGAAATACATAGCCATCCAAGCCACCCTCAAAAAAACTGAAAAATCCAGATTACATCAGCTGTCTTTACACCTTAAAGAACTGGATAATCAACAACAAATTAAGCCAACCCCACACAAAAGAAGGGAAATAATCAAGATCAGAGCAGAGATCAGTGAGATACAAACTAGAGATACAGTAGAACGCATCAACAAAACTAGAAGCTGCTTTTTTGAAAGAATCAATAAGATCAATAAATCATTGGCTAAACTAATCCAAAAGATAAGAGAGAGGACCCAAATTAATAAAATTGTGGATGAAAAGGGAGAGATCATGACTAACACCAAGGAAATAAAATCAATAATCAGAAATTATCAACAGTTATATGCCAATAAGTTAAGCGACCTAGATGAAATTGATGCATTCCTAGAAACCTATAAGCTTCCAAAACTGAATCAGGAAGAAATTGACAACCTGAATAGACCAATACCTAGTAGCGAGATTGAAGCAGTGATCAAAAACCTCCCAAAAAACAAGAGCCCAGGAACTGACAAATTCCCTGGGGAATTCTACTAAACTTTTCAAAGAAGAAATAATACCTATTCTTTGGAGACTGTTTCAAAAAATTGAAGAAGAAGGAAAACTTGCAGACTTTTATTAGGAAACCAGCATTACCCTGATCCCCAAACCAGGCAAAGACCCCACCAAAAAGGATAATTTCTGACCAATATCCCTGATTAATATGGGTGCTAAGATTCTCAACAAGATCCTAGCTAATAGGATCCAAGAGTACATTAAAAAGATTATCTACCATGACCAGGTGGGATTTATCCATGGGATGTAAGGGTGGTTCAACATTTGCAAATTCAATATGACAGAACAAATCAATAATAGAAGGGAGAAGAACCACATGGTCTTCTCAATTGATGCAGAAAAAGCATTTGACAAGATACAACATCTGTTTCTGATTAAAACGCTTCAAAATATAGGGATAGAGGGAACATTCCTCAACTTCATAAAATCTATGAAAAACCCACAGCTAATCTTATCCTGTATGGGGAAAAGCTGACAGCCTTCCCTTTGAGATCAGTAACACGACAAGGATGCCCATTTTCACCACTCTTGTTCAATATAGTATTAGAAGTCCTAGCAACAGCAATCAGACAACAAAGAGAAATAAAATGTATTCAAATTGGCAATGAAGAAGTCATACTCTTTCTCTTCACAGATGACATGATTCTTTATATGGAAAACCCAAAAGACTCCACCCCCAAACTACTATAACTCATACAGCAATTCAGTAATGTGGCAGGATACAAAGTCAATGTACAGAAATCAGTTGTTTTCTTATATACTAACAATGAAAATACAAAAAGGGAAATTAGAGAATTGATTTCATTTACTATAGCACCAAGAACCATAAGATACTTGGGAATAAACCTAACCAAAGAGGCAAAGGATCTGTATTCAAAGAACTACAGAACGCTCGTGAAAGAAATTGAAGAAGACACAAAAAGATGGAAGACTATTCCATGATCATGGATTGGACGAATAAACATTGTTAAAGTGTCTATATAACCTAGAGCACTCTATACTTTCAATGCCATTCCGATCAAAATTCCACTCGCATTTTTCAAAGAGCTGGAGCAAACAATCCTAAATTATGTATAGACCAAGAAGAGACACCGAATTGCTAAGGAAATGTTTAAAAAAAAAAAACCTGGGGGGGAGCATCACGTTGCCTGGTTTCAAGCTGCTGGCGTTTTGATAGGCATTGCATTAAATGTGTAGATTAAATGTGTAGAATTTTAACAATATCCTTTCTTCTAACCCGTGAGCATGGAATGTCTTTTTGTTTCTGTGTCATCTTGAATTTCATCAGTGTTTTATTGTTTTCAGAGTGCAGGATTTTCACCTCTTTGGTTAAGTTTATTTCCTAGATATTTTATTGTTTTTGGTGTAGTTGTAAAGGGGATTGTTTTCTTAATTTCTCTTTCTGCTGCTTCATTTTTAGTGTATAGGAATGCAACATATTTTTTGTACATTGATTTTATGTCCTGAGACTTTACTGAATTCATGTATCAGTTCTACTATATTTTGGTGGAGTCTTTACATTTTTTTCTATATAGTATCGTGTCATCTGCAAATAGTGATAATTCTAATTCTTCTTTAGCAATCTGGATGTCTTTTATTTTTTTATTGCTGTGGCTAGGACATCTAGTACTATGTTGAATAGAAGTGGTAAAAATGGATATTTTCGTTTTGTTCCGATCTTATGGGAAAAGCTCTCAGTTTTAATCACCATTGGGTACTACATTACTGTGGGTTTTTAATATAAAGACTTTATTATGTTGAGGTATGTTCCCTCTAGACCTGCTTTGCAGAAGGTTTTTTATCATGAGTGAATGTTATCCTTCATCAAATGCTTTTTCTGCATCTGTTGGATTGATAATATGTTTTTTAATCCTTCCTTATGATGTGACAAATCACATTGATTGTTTTGTGAAAGGACCAACCTTGCATCCTGGGAATAAATCCCATTGGATCATGGTGTGTGATATTTTTTTTTGTGCATGTTGGATCAGTTTGCTAATATTTTATTGAAGATTTTTGCATCTATATTCACAAGGGATGTTTGCCTGTATTTTCTTTTTTTGTGTGTGGTGTTTTCATCTGGTTTCAGTATCAGGGTGATACCTGCCTCTTGGAATGATTTTGGAAGTTTTCCTTACTCTCCTATTTTTTGGAATAGTTGAAGACCTCTTCTTTGAGTATTTGATAGAATTTGCCTGTGAAGCCGTCTGTTCCTAGAATTTTGTTTTAGGGGAGTTTTTGGATTACTGATTCAGTGTTGTTGCTGGTAATTGGTCTGTTCATACTTTTTATTTTGTTCTGCTTTAGTTTTGGCAGGTTATGTGTTTCTAGGAATTTATCCATTTCTTCTAAGTTGTCCATTTTGTTGGTGTATAGGTTTCCATAATATTCTTTTACAATTGTTTGTATTTCTGTGGTATTTGTTATTTTTTCTCCTCTTTCATTAGTGATTTTGTTTATTTGGGTCCTCTTTTTTTGAGGAGCCTGGCTAGAGGGCTATCAATTTTGTTGATCTTTTCAAAGAATCAGCTCCTGGTTTTATTGATCTGTTCTATTGTATTTGTTTGTTTTTTGTTTCTATCTCATTTATTTGTCCTCTAATCTTTATTATTTCTTTTTATATGCTAGCTTTAGGTTTTCTTTGTTGTTCTTGCTCTAACTTCTTTAGGTGTAAGTTTTGGTTGTTTGAGATTTTCTTGCTTCTTGAGTTAGGCCTGTGTTACTATGAACATCCCTACTAGAACTGCTTTTGCTTCATCCCAGAGGTTTTGGACTGTTGTGTTTTCATTTTCATCTATTTTCATGTATTTTTGGATTTCTTCTTTGATTTCTTGGTTTACCCATTCATTGTTTGGTAGTATGTTGTTTAACGTCCATGTTTTTAGGGTTTTTCGGATTTTTTCTTGTGATTGATTTTAGTTTCATAGCATTGTGGTCAGAAAAGATGCATGGTAAGACTTTAATCTTTTTGAATTTGTTGAGGCTTGTTTTGTGGCCTAATTTGTGATGTATGTTCTGGAGACTGTTCCTTGTGTACTTGAAAAGAATGCGTATCCTGCTGTTTTTGAATGGAATGTTCTGAATATGTCTGTTAAATACATCTGGTCCAGTGTGTTATCAGAACCACTGTGTTCTTGCTGATGTTCTGTTTGGATGATCTGTCCATCAATGTAAGTGGGGAGTTAGAGTCCCCTACTATCATTGTATTGTTATTATTTCCTTTATCTTTGTTATTAACTGTTTTATGTATTTGAGAGCACTCATGTTGGGTTTAAATATTTACAACTGTTGTATCTTCTTGTTGGATTGTTCTCTTATTATATAGTGTCCTTCTTTGTCTCTTGTTGCAGTCTTTGTTTTAATTATTTTTTATTTTTTCTTATTTTTCCATTAAGTTGCCCCCTTTTAAAAAATTTTTTAAAAATATTTATTTTCAGCATAACAGTATTTATTGTTTTTGCACCACACCCAGTGCTCCATGCAATCCATGCCCTCTCTAATACCCACCACCTGGTTCCCCCCAAAGATACAGATGTAGTAAAAACAAGGGCCATCTGTACCCCAATGTTTATAGCAGCAATGGCCATGGTTGCCAAACTGTGGAAAGAACCAAGATGCCCTTCAATGGATGAATGGATAAGTTGCCCCTTTTTATTTTATTTTATTTACTTTTCCTCTGATGTAGGACTTTATTTATTTATTTATTCATTCATTTATTATTATGTTCAGTTAGCCAGCATATAGTACATCATTAGTTTTTGATGTAGTGTTCAGTTATTTTTTTAGTTGCATATAACACCCATGCTCATCACAACACACGCCCTCCTTAATACCCATCACCCTCCTCCCTTCTGTAACTCTCAGTCTCCAAGAGTCCAGAGTCTCTCATGGTTTGTTTGTCTCTCTTACTTTTTCCCATTCAGTTTTCTGTCCTTTCCCCTGTGGTCCTTTGCACTATTCATGTATTCTACATATGAGTGAAACCAACACCCAAAAAATAAATAACCTAGTCAAGAAATGGGCAGAAGACATGAACAGACAGTTTTCCAGAGAAGACATACAAATGGCTAACAGACACACGAAAAAATGTTCATCCTCATTAGCCATCAGGGAAATACAAATCAAAACCACATGGAGATACCACCTTACACCAGTTAGAATGGCAAAAATCAATAAAACAGGAAAAGAAAGTATTGGGGAAGATGTGGAGAAAGGGATTCCCCTTACATTGTTGGTGGGAAGATAGTATTTATTTTAAAGTCTAGTTTCTCTGATGTAAATGTTGCTACCTAGGCTTTCTTTTCACTTCCATTTGCATGATAAATGTTTCTTCATCCCCTTACTTTTAATCTGCAGGTGTCTTTGATCTGAAATGAATCTCTTGTAGGCACATGATTTGTTTTTTTTTTTAAATCTACTCTGTCTTTGTATGTCTTTTCATTGGAGCATGTAGTCCATTTACTTTCAATGTAATTATTGATAGATATGTATTTGTTGCCATTTTGTTACTTATTTTGTGGTTGTCTCTATAGATATACTCTGATCCTTCTCTTGTTTTCTTTCTTTCTTTCCTTCCTTCTTTCTTTCTTTTTTTTTTTTTTTTTTTTTTTTTTTTTTTTTTTTTTTTTTTTTTTTTTTTTTTTTTTGGCTTTCTGTAGTGATATACTTGGATTTCTTTCTCTTTACTCCTTGCATATATATTACTGGTTTTTGATTTGTGGTTACCATTAGATTTTTGTATAACATCTTTTGCATGTAGAAATCTATATTAAGTTGATGGTTGCTTAAGTTTGGACCCATTCTCCCAGGGTCCTGGGATTGAGCCTCACAGGGGATCCCTGCTCAGTGGAGAGCTTGCTTCTCCCTCTGCTTCTGCCCCTCCCCCTGTTTGGGTTTTCTTGTTCTCTCTCAAATAAATAAATAATAATTAAGTAAAATATTTTAAAAGGAAGTTTGAACCCATTCTTTATGTCCCTCCCCCACCATATCTTAGGTATATTGTGTCATATTTTACATTCTTTTATTTTATGGAACCCTTGACTGATTTTTACAGAAGTACTTATTTCACTGCTTTTGTGTTTTTAATTTTTATTCTTATTTTTTAAATTAATGTCTTTTCAGTGTAACAGAATTCATTGTTTATGCACCACACACAGTGCTCCATGCAATATATGCCCTCCTTAATACCCACCACCTGGCTCCCCCAACCTCCCACCCCCCGCCCCTTCAAAACCCTCAGGTTGTTTTTCAGTGTCCATAGTCTCTCATGGTTAATCTCCCCTTCCAATTTCCCTCATCTCCCTTCTCCTCTCCATCTCCCTATGTCCTCCTTGTTATTTGTTATGTTCCACAAATAAGTGAAACCATATGATAATTGACTTTCTCCCCTTGACTTATTTCACTCAGCATAATCTCTTCCAGTCCCGTCCATGTTGATACAAAAGTTGGGTTTTCATCCTTTCTGATGGAGGCGTAATACTCCATAATGTATATGGACCACATCTTCCTTATCCATTCGTCTGCTGAAGGGCATCTTGGTTCTTTCCACAGTTTGGCAACCGTGGCCATTGCTGCTATAATCATTGGGGTACAGATGACCCTTTTTTTCACTACATCTGTATCTTTGGGGTAAATACCCAGTAGTGCAATGGCAGGGTCATAGGGAAGTTCTATTTTTAATTTCTTGAGGAATCTCCACACTGTTCTCCAAAGTGGCTGCACCAACTTGCATTCCCACCAACAGTGTAGGAGGGTTCCCCTTTCTCCACATCCTCTCCAACACACGTTGTTTCCTGTGTTGCTGATTTTGGCCATTCTAACTGGTGTAAGATGGTATCTCAATGTGGTTTTAATTTGAATCTCCCTAATGGCTCATGATGATGAACATTTTTTCATGTGTCTGATAGCCATTTGCATGTCATCAATGGAGAAGTGTCTGTTCATGTCGTCTGCCCATTTTTTGACATGATTATCTGTTTTGTGTGTGTTGAGTTTGAAAAGTTCTTTATAGATCCTGGATATCAACCTTTTGTCTATACTGTCATTTGCAAATATCTTCTCCCATTCCGTGGGTTGCCTCTTTGTTTTGTTGACTGTTTCCTTTGCTGTGCAGAAGCTTTTGATTTTGATAAAGTCCCAAAGGTTCATTTTCGCTTTTGTTTCCTTTACCTTTGGCGATATATCTTGAAAGAAGTTGCTGTGGCTGATATCGAAGAGGTTACTGTCTATGTTTTCCTCTAGGGTTCTGATGGATTCCTGTCTTACGTTGAGGTCTTTTAACCATTTTGAGTTTTTCTTTGTGTACGGTGTAAGAGAATGTAAGATACCTGGGTAAAGGTGTCTTTACCTTTACAGATACCTGTAAAGGTATATTTTTATCTTTACAAAGAGGTAAAGGATCTATACTCGAGGAACTACAGAACACTTATGAAAGAAATTGAAGAAGACACAAAAAGATGGAAGACCATTCCATGCTCTTGGATCAGAGGAATAAACATTGTTAAAATGCCTATACTGCCTAGAGCAATCTATACTTTTAATGCCATTCTGAGCAAAATTCCACCGGTATTTTTCAAAGATCTGGAGCAAATAATCCAGAAATTTGTATGGAATCAGAAGAGACCCCAAATTGCTAAGGAAATGTTGAAAAACAAAAATAAAACTGGGGGCATCTCGTTATTTGATTTCAAGCTGTACTACAAAGCTGTGATCACCAAAACAGCATGGTACTGGCATAAAAACAGACACATAGACCAGTGGAACAGAGTAGAGAGCCCAGATATGGACCCTCAACTCTATGGTCAAATAATCTTCGACAAAACAGGAAAAAATACATAGTGGAAAAAAGACAGTCTCTTCAATAAATGGTGCTGGGAAAATTGGACAGCTATATGTAGAAGAATGAAACTCAACCATTCTCTTACTTTTTGCCATTTTAATTACCATTTGTCTTGGTGTGGATCTCTTTGGATTGAATGTTTCAGGGAGTCTCTGTGCTTCTGGGGTCTAGATATCTGTTTCCTTTCCCAGGTTAGGGAAGTTTTCAGCTGCTTTCTTCAAAACATTTCTACCGTTTTTTCTCCCTTCTTTTTCTGAGCTCCCTGTAATCTGAATGTTATTATGCTTGATGGAGTCACTGATTTCTCTAAGACTACTCTCAATTTGCATAATTTTCTTTCCTCTCTTTTGCTTAGTTAGGTTAATTTTCACTCTTCTGTCTTACAGGTCATGAATTTGTGTCTCAGCTCCATCTAGTCTGCTTTTTATTCTGCTAAGTGTATTTTAAATTTCATTTATTGTCTTCTTGATCTCTCATTGGTTCTTTTTAAAAAAAATCTTTGCTAAGAGTCTCATTGATGTCCTTCACTCTTTTTTCAAATCCAGTGAGTAGCTTTATGATCATTACCCTATTTTTTTTTTTTTTTTATCAGGCATATAACTTACATCTGTTTAGATCTCTTGCTGTGGTTTGGTCCTCTTCTTTCATTTTGGATTTGTTTCTTAGTTTCCTTTTGTCTAACTCCTTGTGTCTGTTCCTATGTTAGGAACGTCAGCTACTTCTCCTGCTCTTAATGATAATAGCTCTATGAAGAAGAGGACCTGAGTATCCTGTAATGCAGTGTCCCATTTCCCCAGGGCTTGGAATTTCAGGGAACATCTCCTATGTGTGTTGCATATGCTCTGCTGTTGAATCTTGTCCTCTTTTTCCTTCAGTCTACTTATCTATTGCGGGCAGTGTTTGGTTCCCAGAAGAGTCGGGGGGAGGGGCATGTTTTAACATGTCTGGTGATCTGCTTGTGAAATGAGACATGCCCTGTCAATGGAACTGAGGCCCCTCAAAGTGCACAGATTGGGAGATGTGTTGCACTGGCCTGGGGAAGGGGTCCTGGAGTGATGGGATTAATGGTAGTGTGACTCAGAAATTAGATCTGCTGAAGCTTGGGGTTAAGGAGGCTTGGTGCTAGCAAGTTAGGTAATCAGTATTGACACCAGTGTACTGGTTCCCACAGGTGGCTGTTTGTGCAGGGGAGGTGGGGGAGGGAAACAGAGCCTAATAACTCCTTTGTTTCTGAAGGGGGTTTCCATGTGATCTCTGTCTCTGTGGGCCATGATCTGAGACGAAAAATTGCTCTCCTTCCCTTCTGCCCTGGCATTTTTCACACTGGCGGTTCTATACTATATCTGTACAGACTGTTTGTCATGCTCTCCCTTTAAGAACCCAGCTTCCTAACATCCTCTGGGCGCTCCCAGAGCCTAGAAGGCTGATTTTTAAAATTTTAGGTTTTAAGTCCTGCTGCTTTCGAAGGCAAATGTTATGGGATTCATCCTCCCCATTCCTGGCTCCCTCGTGGTTTTTGCCCTTCTGTGCAACACCAGCTCCCTCCCCACCTTGACAGTTATGGTTTGTGTCACCCCAAACTCTGTCTTAACCCTTCATATCTTCTTTGATGTGGCCTCTTCTCTACTTTTAGTTGTGGAGTTTGTCTTGCCAGTCTTCAGATTTATTTTCTGGGTTATTTATGCTAATGTGAGTGTAATATAGTTGAATTCATTGAATAAAGTGAGCTTAGGGTTCTCCTACTCTGCCATCTTCCCAGCCAACCAATCCTAGCGTGTGTGTGTGTGTGTGTGTGTGTGTGTGTGTGTGTGTGTATTTTTTAAAGAAATCAACATCTCCCAATGATGGGACCCTGTACTTTCAAATTTTTATTAATTTCCTTCTTCAAAGTCCTTCTAATTTTTTTATTCCTTTTTCATGAATTTTTTTTCCTTATCTGACATTTTTTCTGTGTTCCCTTATTCCCTCAACTGAAGATTCTGATACGAATCTCCCCATATCTATTATGGTGAGGTCCAGGACTGATCCTGAGATTACAGGTATCTCTGAAGGGGCTGAGGATGGAGGAAGAAGCCCTGGTTCTGTAGTTCACCATTAGTTGAGAATGGTGCAGGGGGGTTGTCACCTCCTGCCCTTTTAGGAAAGTTGTATATTGGAAGTACAGGCTTCTGAAAGCTCAAGGCTCAGAGCCAGCTATATTCCAAGCCATTATATCCATATCTTGGTAGTTGCCATCTCCTTTGGGGATTATCATAAGAGAGATACTTACCCAGTCCAGGATGTAGATGACCTGGGTGTCATGGAGCAGTTGCTCATCCCTGAGGTGGACACATGAAAGAGTCATTCTGTTAAAGGGGTCTAGAAATGTTTCCTTGAGAGCCCTGAGCCCTGCTCACATCCTTACTTAGAACTATAGCTAAAGAAGGAGAAGTTAGAACTTAAACTAAACTGAAAACTTACAGGCCTGTCAGAGAGGCAGTTGCAGAATGTGGCACCAGACATCTGATCACTTGCAAAGCATAGTGAATTATGGCCATCAGATCTGTTTAATCATAGCTGGGCATTAGGAGTTAGCAAAATGTCTCAGTCCCAGGGCACTGCCACTGGGGCCCAGGTCCTTGATTTCTCACTTCCTGTATCCTTTTTTGTTTGGAATATAGACACAATGAGGCTTGAATTCTCATCCTATTCTGAATGCCACCAACCTTCCCCCCCGCCCCACCATTTTAGGAAGCAGAAAGCTAGTAGCAGCAACAGTTGGGATCGTAAGTCAACATTTTTATATTCTAGGTCATCAGATGGTTATTCTGAAAGCCCTGCAGTGATTTCCTTGAAATTCAGCCATTCTTAGATAAATGAGAATATTCTTCAAGCTGAGGTAAGTTTGGCTCTTTTGGCCTATTGACACTTAGGGATCAGCAGCCAAGAAAATATCCTCTGTATCTCATGATGGAGGCTACCTGGTAATAATTCTTTACATTCTGATGAATGGAGGTGATTAATCAGGCTTGGAGAAAGATTTAGAGGTTTTTTTTTTTTTTCTAGACTGGCTGTATTTAAAGATCCAAGAACTTTTGGCCTCTTATGAGCTCTCTTTTGGGGAGATGCTAGAAAAGCATGGGTAGTTTTAATTCCTGGAGAGATCGCTAGGTTTGTTAGATTCCTCTTTTGAGGAATCCTCCTCCCTCTGATTCCTTCCTTGGCTCAGTTATTTATATCCTCAATACTGGTGAATGAATCAGCAGTTTTGGAATCACACTGTAACCTGTTAGAAATATAGAATCTCAGGTCCATGCTAGACCTACTGAATCAGAATCTACTTTTTAACAAGGTATACAGGTGATTTGTATACTTACACAAAATAATGAAGTTTGAAAAGCCCTGTTTTATAAATTCCTTCTTGGGTGGATGAAAGAAGGTGCTCCAGATATGACTTTTATGCTGTAATTTTGGCTTCTGGGTGTTTTGAACATTTTCCTTGAACACTGGAATTTGCATCTGGGCATTTGAGAACTATAACTTGACCACTCTGAATAAGCATTCTGTTCTGACTGCCCCACTGTTTAGTCCCTATGCCAGCCCTGCTAAACCCATAAAGGAGAACGGGGAAGCTGCTAACCTCTATGCTTGTTGTCTCTCCTCTACTGAAAAGGGCCATGTCTTACTGAGGGCTGAGAGTATCCTTAGGTCCTCGGCATGCATCCCATGGGAGGAACCTGTCCAGGTAATTGGGATGGACAAAGGAGAGACTAGCAGTGCTCATGGGAGTTCAGGGAGAGCCAGTGTTTATTTGGCTGAAGGTGGCGGGGGGGATGGGTGGAGGGAGAAAAGAGTACCTCAGCTCCAGCTTTTAGCCAAATGGATGATGAGTCTTTGGGTTAAACTCCTCCTTTTTCCCTCCCACCACTCTAGGCTTAATCAAACCTTGGAATACTGTTCTTTTACCTCGAATCCGAGCATCTTCCTGCAGCTGAAAAATAATGAGAATTCAGAGAGAGAGTCAGAGACTTAGAGGCTAGTCTCCTCTGAAAATTTGGTATAACAGCTGTACACTTGGTCAAATGTAGTGATGTCTATGTGGGAAATTATGGGCTTTTAGAGGATGTAATTAAATTCTAAGTTTCCTGAAAGCAGAACTTTTTTGTGTGTGTCCTTCATACCAGACCACTTAACATAATACCCTGCTATAGAGTATCTGCTCAATAAGTGTTTATTGAATAATAAATAAATAGGATGAGATGTGGCCTTTTTAGGGGTGGGAGACACACAATTCATATGGTCATAATTGCTCATTTAGTGGTCTCTCCTCTTTTATTTTTTTCTGGCCTTTCTGCTCTCCCTTTTCTGGCCCCTTTACTCTCTCTGCATCTCCAGTGGTTCTCCGAGGAGAACCTTTTAATATCTCTGAAAGACCTTAAAAAAATCCTTCGTACCCATCCTAGAGTAAACAGCTGGTGATGATATGTCCTTTGGGACCCAGAGCAAACAGGAGTCTGGTAGATTATCTCTCTGTGTAATAGTGCTCTAGGCATGGGTCCTAATCTTTGTCTAATCAAAAAGAAAGTACATTCTATCTCTCCCTGATATCTTTTGCTTGACATTATTCCCTCAGTATTTAAGTACAAAAATTGTTCTTAATAAGTCTGTGACTAGGTTGTCTGTTTTGGCTGTACCAGCCTGGAGGATCCTTGAGGGCAGGGATTTCTCTGGTGGACCCCATGAAGAAGCAAAAGAAGAGAGCTTCAGCATAGAGGACATCAGATGACTTTTAACTTCATATATAGGTCCTGAGAGGATGGAAATAAACACACACAAGTCCCGCTTATAGAGAGGCTTCCTCCTTTTACTAACTGAAATGCTATCTGGAGGAGATACAGTCCTCAGGGAACTAAAGTTCCAAGTAGGGTGGAGGCACTCTGACCCTAAGGCTTGTGTAAAAATATCAAATTTCTGACCTCTAACCAGTGCCCCCTTTTACTTGCAGCCAGATGGAGGCAAAGACTGCTTTAATTTTCCTTAGAGTAAGTCCCAGACATAGCAACAGAATACAAAGACATAGCTTCTTGGGACTATAGAATAGTTTCAGTTCTAAGGCCAAAAGTGGTTCTGATAGTGAATTAGAGGAAATTTATTTTCAGTGCCTTCTCAGTTAATTTATACATCACCTCTTGCCAACTAGGAAGAGAGAACTATTTCTAAGAGTTTTAAAATATAATTTTAATGAAACTGTGTCTTTAGTCAGAAAAACAAAAGTTAAGACATCTGTCTAAAAGTTTCCCATTTACTTTGTTTTTTATAATATTAGTACTTAAGCTATGTGTTTACTTATTTAAATAGTCACTGATAAGAAGTTATGTAGAGAGTGCTTATTGTTCTCCACTGTACCAGGCAGAAAAAAAAAAAAAGGTGGGAAGGTGGGAGAGCAGGCTTGGTAGGACTCAGATATATCAAGACCTTGAGCAAGCTAATATAATAACCCAGTGTCTGGGACAGGCCAATAATATAGTGCATGTTTGACCATATTTTAAAAATATTGATCAGTGTATAGAAAAAGACTGAAATCTGCATAGAGGAAGAGCAGAGGAGGAAGAATGTTTTTATTTAGCAAAGACATTTACTCTGTTCTCTAATTTGCACTTTCCTACAGTTAGTAGATGTACTTGCCCATTAAGGAAATCTACCACATTAGTTGGGGACTCCTTCTAACTCAGTCACTTATCAGTGTTTTGTATAACTACACAGAGTATTCTTGCTGAGAGAAGTTCTGGTAGATACAATTTCCTCTGTTATCATATTTCCACAAGGGGGTTGTTAAACCTCTTCTTCTCTTAGATTCCTGAACTGACAAGTCAGTGCTACTCTATAAAGGGAGAAATCACTAGATAAAGGAATGAAACTAAAACCTTGATCAGGGTCAACATCACATTAGGGTATAGTAAAAATGGAAGCAAGGGAAAGTGATTTGACCAGGGATTTTAGAGAATTGAATTTTAATCTCACCTCCTTTTGTATATCCCTAAAGGCCATTAGCACCTGAAAAGAAGACACAAAAATTATGAAAAATTAATGTTCTAGGCTTTATTACAGAGGAATTTTATATATAGAATCTTCCAGCTATTAGGCTATAGGGTGTGAATGCCAAGATGACTATGGCTTCCTAGATTTAACAATATATCCTACTTCTACTCTACATATATTTCTGGGCTACGATTTCTCCATATGGTAAATGGGTGAAATGCAGGAAGTTATTTAAAGAAGACTGAGTTATGAAAGGAATATAAATTAAACCCACTACTACATTGGTTTAATTGGTCCTTGTTCTGAAGCTAAGCATAGCTGTTAAAATCAACACATATTTGTGTTTAAATTATAATACATAGGAGGACAACACCAAATATTGGTGAGGATACAGAACAGCTAGAACTCATACAATATTGGAAGGTTTATAGAATTGTATGATCATTTTGGGAAAAGCTCTGGCAGTTTTTATAAAACTAAATATATAACTCCACTTATACCAAGCTATGGATGGATATAAGGACTGTTGGAAATCTGAGTTGCCTCATTTTGGGGAAAGGATGAGGACTTTGAGATAGATAGTTATATCTTGTTTGGTGGAAGCAAACAAGATACTCAGGAGTTTCAACATGTGTCTATGGATGCATATGGAAGCTGAATAGTCAATGGGGTGGACTATGCCAGTTATCGGTATACTGCCTGTGTTCACTCTTTGTTGTATCACATTCTTCCTTTTTAATATCACAGGTATCCAGTTATATACTGGTTCCCAACAGGATGGTTTTCTGTTGCTTACATAAGCAACTCATCTTTAGCTAATACAATAGTTGTGAAAATATTAAAGAGTTGTCCTATTCATTTTAATATATATATATATATATATATATATATATATATATAATTTAACAAAAATATATGTATATTTTTAAACATATATTTTTATCCCCAGGGGTACAGGTCTGTGAAT
>NC_081562.1:83610109-83680003 GCF_022355385.1 Mustela nigripes | reverse complement strand
TTCAGGATTTTCTCTTTGTCACTAAGGCTCGTAAATTTTACTATTAGTTGACGGGGTGTGGGCTTATTCTTATTGATTTTGAGGGGCGTTCTCTGAACCTCCTGAATTTTGATGCTTGTTCCCTTTGCCATATTGGGGAAATTCTCTATAATAATTCTCTCCAATATACCTTCTGCTCCCCTCTCTCTTTATTCTTCTTCTGGAATCCCAATTATTCTAATGCTGTTTCGTCTTATGGTGTCATTTATCTCTCGAATTCTCCCCTTGTTGTCCAGTAGCTGTTTGTCCCTCTTTTGCTCAGCTTCATTATTCTCTGTTATTTGGTCTTCTATATTGCTAATTCTTTCTTCTGCCTCATTTATCCTAGCAGTGAGAGCCTCCATTTTTGATTGCACCTCATTAATAGCTTTTTTGATTTCAACTTGGTTAGATTTTAGTTCTTTTATATCTCCAGAAAGGGTTTTTATATCTCCCGAGGGGGTTTCCATGCCTTTTTTGAGCCCAGCTAGAACCTTGAGAATTGTCATTCTGAACTCTAGATCTGACATATTACCAATGTCTGTATTGATTAGATCCCTAGCTTTCGGTACTCCCTCTTGTTCTTTTTTTTTTGTGGTGAATTTTTCCGCCTTGTCATTTTGTCCAGATAAGAGTATATGAAGGAGCAAGTAAAATACTCAACGGGTGGCAACAACCCCAGGAAAATATGTTTTAACCAAATCAGAAGAGATCCCAAATCATGAGGGGGGAGAAAGGGGATAAAAAGAGGTTCAGAAAGAAAGAAAGAAAAAAAAAAAAGGAAAGAAAGAAAAGAATTAAAAAGAGAAAATGTGTAAAGAAAAGTATAAAAAAGAAAAATATATATATATTAAACTAGTTAAAAAACGTTAAAAAAGAAAAGGGTAAAAGTTAAAAATATTTTTAGCAGAAGAGGAGAAAAAAATGAAACAAACAAAAAAATTAAATTAACTGCAAGACTAAAGAATCATAGGGAGAAAGCCATGAGTTCCGTGCTTTGCTTTCTCCTCCTCTGGAATTCTGCTGCTCTCCTTGGTATTGAAACTGCACTCCTTGGTATGTGACCTTGGTCGTGGCTGGATTTCTTGTTGATCTTCTGGGGGTGGGGCCTGTTGTATTGATTCTCAAGTGTCTTTGTCCCATTTGGAATTGCACCACCCTTACCAGGGGCTGGGCTCACTAATCTGCTCGGGTTTGCTTTCAGAAGCTTTTGTTCCCTGAGCGCTTTCCGTAGAGTTCTGGAGGACAGTAATAAAAATGTCAGCCTCCTGGTCTCCAGCCCGGAGGAGCTGAGAGCCCGGTGCTCCACTCCTCAGTGCACCCTCAGAGAACAGCGCCTCTGGCAACAACCCCAGGGTCTACCCCAGTAACTCCCGTCAGCCTGACCTCCGGCCGCACTCCGAGCTCACCGAGCCTGCGACCGTGGTTCAAGGTACCCCCAAGCTGTGAGCTCACTGTCAGCTCTGTCTCTGTAGCCGGCTTCCCCGTTCTAATACCTGTAAGCTCTGCGACACTCAGACACCCCCAATCCTTCTGTGACCCTGCGGGACCTGAGGCCATGCTGACCCCGCGTGGGCTTCACCCCGGTTTAGCCTCTGGAGCAATGTGCCTCGGCGGAACAGACTTTTAAAAGTCCTGATTTTGTGTTCCATTGCTCCGCCGCTCGCTGGGAGCCAGCCCCTGCCCCCGGGGTGTATCTTCCCATTGCTTTGGATTCACTTCTCCATCAGTCCTACCTTCAGAAAGAGGTTGTTTTTCTAGTTCTAGAATTCTGTTCTTCTTCTCTTCGATCTGCCGATGGATTTGTAGGTGTTTGCAATCTTTAGATAAGCCATCTAGCTGATCTCCTGCTAGCTGAAGTAGTCTCAGCTTGCTGCTTCTCCGCCATCTTGACTCCTCCCTGGTCTCTCTTTTCTGTTCCACCTATTTATGTGTCTGTTTTTGGGCCAGTACCATATGTCTTGATGATTACAGCTTTATAATACAGCTTGAAATCAGGCAACATGATGGCCCCAGCTTTGTTTTTCTTTTTCATCATTTCCTTGGCAATTCAGGGGTCATACAAATTTTAAAATTGTTTGTTCCAGCACTTTGAAAAGCGTCAATGGTATTTTGATCTGGATTGCTCTAGGTAGCATGGACATTTTAACAATTTTTATTCTTCTGATCCTTGAGCATAGAATGCTTTTCCATCTTTTTGTGTCTTCTTCAATTTCTTTCATAAGTGTTATGTAGTTTCTAGTGTATATCCTTTACCTCTTTTGTTAGATTTATTCCAAGGTGTCTTAGGGTTTTTGGTGCTATTTTAAATGGAATCAGTTCCCTAATTTCTCTTTCTGTAGTCCCATTTTTAGTGTATAGGAAAGCAGCTGATTTCTGTGCATTGATTTTGTATCCTGCCACATTATTGAATTGCTGTATGAGTTCTAGTAATTTGGGGGTGAAGTCTTTTGGGTTTTCCACAAAAAGTATCATGTCATCTGTAAAGAGAGAGAGTTTGACTTCTTCTTTGCCATTTTGAATACATTTTATTTCTTTTTGTTGTCTGATTGCTGTTGCTAGGTCTTTTAGTACTATGTTGAACAATAGTGGTGAGGTTGGGTATCCTTGTCATGTTGCTGATCTTACGGGAAAGGCTCTCAGCTTTTTCCCATTGAGAATTATATTCACTGTCGGCTTTTCGTAGATGGTTTTTATGAAGTTGAAGAATGTTACCCCCATCCCTACACTCTGAAGAGTTTTAATTGGGAAAGGATGCTGCATTTTGTCAAATGCTTTCTCTGCATCAATTCAGAGGCCCATACTGTTCTTGTCTCTTCTCTTATTAATGTGTTTTATCACACTGATTGATTTGTGAGTGTTGAGCCCCCCTTGCATCCCAGGGATAAATCCCACTTAGTTGTGAGAATAATATTTTTAATGTACTGCTGGATCCTATTAGCTGTTGAGAATTTTGGCATCTATATTAATCAGGGGTATTGGTCTGAAATTCTTTTTTGATGGGGTCTTTGCCTGGTTTTAGGATCAAGGTCATTCTGCTTTCATAGAGTCTGGAATTTTTCCTTTTGTTTATTTTTTGAAACAGCTTCAGGAGAATAGGTAGTATTTCTTATTCTTTGAATGTCTGGTAGAATTCCCCGGGGACTACATCAGATTGTAGATTCTTGTTTTTTAGGAGGTTTTTGATCACTGCTTCAATCTCGTTACTGGTTATTAGTCTATTTAGGTGGTCAGTTTCTTCCTGTTTCAGTCTTAGTAGTTTATAGTTTTCTAGGAAGGCATCCATTTCTTCCAGGTTGCTTAATTTATTGGCATATAGTTGTTGATAATTTCTAATGATTTTTTCTATGTCCTTGGTGTTAGTCATGATCTCTCTCCTTTCATTCATAATTTTATTAATTTGGGTCCTTTCTCTTTTCTTTTGGATAAGTCTGGCCAGTGGTTTATTGACGTTATTAATTCTTTCAAAGAACTAGCTTCTAGTTTCCTTGATGTGTTCTTCTGAATTTCTGGTTTCTAATTCATTGATCTCTGCTCTAATTATAATTATTTCTCTTCTTATGCATGGCTTTGTTGTTCTTTCTCCAGTTACTTAAGGTGTAAAGTTAATTTGTGTATTCAGGATTTTTGTATTTATTTGAGTGAGGCTTGGATGGCTACATTCCCCATAGGTTTTGGACCAGCATGTTTTTGTTCTCATTGGTTTCCATGAATTAAGTTCTTCTTTCATTTCCTCGTTGACCCAGACTTTCTTGAGCAGGATGGTCTTTAGTTTTCAAGTGTTTAAATTTCTTCCAAATATTTTCTTGTGATTGAGTTCCACTTTCAAAGCATTATGATCTGAGAATATTCAGGGAATAATCTCTGTCTTTTGGTATCAGCTGAGACATGATTTGTGACCCAGTATGTAGTCTCTTCTGTAAAAAGCTCCATGTGCACTCAAGAGGAATGAGTATTCTGTTGTTTTAGGATGGAATTTCTGTATATGTCTATGAGGTACATATGGTCCAATGTGCCATTCAAAGCACCTGTTTCTTTGTTGATTTTCTGCTTGGATGATATGTCTATTGCTGAGAGTGGAGTGTTGAGGTCTCTTACTATTAATGTATTATCAGTATGTCTATTTTGGTTAACAGTTGGCTTATGTAGTTGGCTGCTCCCATGTTGGGGGCATAGATATTTATAGTAGTTTGATCCTCTTATTGGATAGACTCTTTAAAAATGATATAGTATCATTATGTATCTCTAACTACGGTCTTTAACTTAAAATTTAATTTGTCTGAAATGAGAATTGATACCTCAGCTTTCTTTTGCAGTGTATTCGCATGAAAAGTGCTTCTCCATCCCTTCACTTTAAGCCTGAATGTATCTTTAGGTTCAAAGTGAATCTCTTGTAGCCAGCATATGGATGGGTCCTGTCTTTTTATTCAGTCTGCAACCCTGTGCTGCTTTATGGGAGCATTTAGGCCATTCATGTTGAGAGTCATTATTTAAAGATAAGACTTTATTGTCATCATGTTGCCTATGAAGTCCTTGTTTCTATAGATTGTCTCTGTAAATTTCTGATCTATATCACTCTTGGAGTCTTTCTTCTTTTATAGACGCCCCCCCCCTTAATATTTCTTTCAGGGCCAGCTTGGTGGTCATATAGTCTTTCAGTTTATGCTGGTTTTTGAAGCTCTTTTCTCTCCATCCATTCTGAGTGACAGCCTTGCTGTATAAAGTATCCTTGGCTGCATGTTCTTCTCATTTAGTACCCTATGTCTTTCCAGCCCTTGTCAGGTCTCTGTGCACAGGTTTGATGCAATTCTGATGTTCCTCCTTCTGTATGTAAGAAATTTCTTACCCTTCACTGCTTTCAAGATTGTTTCCTTGGATCTAAGATTTGCAAACTGTTCTATTATATGTCATGGCATCAGTCTGTTCTCATTGATCTTGGGAAGGCTTATCTCTGCCTCTTGGACATGAATGCTTAGTTCATTCCCCAGATTAGGGAAGTTCTCAACTACAGATTTGTTCAAATATATCTTCTAGATCTCTCTCTCTCTCCAGCCCCTCAGGGATCCCAATAATTCCAATATTGGAATGCTTCGTTGAGTGACTAATCTAGCTCAGTTTGATTCCTTGGTTTTAATTTGTTTTTCCCATGCTGCCTTGGTTTCCTTCTTTTCCATCATCTTATCCTCTGGCTCACTAATTTGTTCTTCTGCTTCATTTACCCTGGCAGTCAGAGTATCCAGTTTAGACTGCATTTCGTTCATAGCCTTTTAAAGTTCAGCCTGATTAGATCTTGTTTCTGCCCTCAGAGATTCTATATTGTCGATAATAATCTTCTCAATTCTAGATATTGCCTTGATAATTGTTACTCTGAAGTCTATTTCTGATATCTTGGTTATATCCATACCCATTAGTTCTGGGGCAGAGACCATATTCTCTGATTCTTTCCCTTGTTAGGGGTTCCTCTTCTTAGTCATTCTGTTGAGGGGTAGTTGAAGGAATATATAGAGTCCAAATTATTGACCACAACCCAAGCAAGATGTACCTGTTTTATAGAGACCTTAAGGTTGTCAGCCTCTTGTTCTTCCAGCCTGTCTTCTAGGGGAGCAGCCTGTTGTGCTGTTATTCAGGCAACTCTGTTTGGGCAGGGTTGCCCTGCCCCCTGTGGGGGGGGGGATGGTCTCAGTGAAAAACAGTTTTTTGGGGCTTTTGTTGTCTGGCGGCTTTCCCTGGTGGCTTTCCACATCTCTTCCGAGAGTCAAAGCAGAAGTGACTATATCCAAACCTCTATCTCAGAATAGAGAGATTGCGTTCTGTTCTTCACTGAGCTCTCCAGGCCACACTGTCTCCGTTTCTGACTGTGCTGCCAAAAACTGCAGTGTCCTAGGTTGTACACCCCACAGCAGCACTCCCAGCCCTTGCTTCTGGGGCTGAGCATATTTCTGCCCTTTGTGCTTCTAAAACCACAAGCTGACCCCCCCTCCTTTTGCTCACACCCCCCATAGCTGCAGGTTTCAGTGTGGGGGGCTGCCCTAAAGTCCTTTCCTTGCTGCTACTGGTCTGCAAGTCTGTGCGTGGTCCTCAGCACGGGAAGCTTTTGCCTTCCCAGAGCAAAATCATGAAGGCTCCCTCCCACTTCCATTTATCTTCTGATATCTGCCAGCAGAATCATGGCTCCCTTTTCATACCTTGAGACCAGCTTCTGGAGATACTGTCTTTGTAGAGATCCAGATATATCTTCTTACATCTCAGACTGATTCATGGGTGTTTAGAATGGTCTGGTAGATATACAGCTCAATTCAGGGGACTGGTTGAAATAGGATCCCTTGTTCCTCTGCCATCTTATCCTTCTTCCCTCTAAAGAATTCTTCTCTAACCATTTTAATTAAGAAGATTACTTTCTTCTGTAAAACTTATAGGAAGAGTAATTGAAAAACCACAATGAATAAAAAAGTTGATCACATTACTCATTTCATATAATATTGTTCAATGGGAGCTTGCAGGAGAGGCTGTGGAGACTTTTACTTGTTTCAATAGAAAATCCAGAGTGATTAATTTAATAGTCTTTTCTTGCTTGGCTCTGTAGGGAAACTTATGTTATAGGTTTAGAGGGATCAACCCCCTATCTAAGAGTTTAAGTGTACATGAAACTGAATTGTTAAGATTGGGAAGTTGAAGTAGTTGATATTTTTGGGAAGTCATCAGAAACTCCAAATAATGTCTGTAGTTTATGAACATTCACAACAGCTTGCTCTGGCTCCTTATTGACATAGTTAGCTTCTCCACTGACATAGCATTCAAATGTAAAGTGAAGTCTGGCATTTTCATGTTTGAGAATTTGCCACCTTATTATTTTTGTATAGCTGGGAAACCAAGGACATTTTGTGAAAATGGAAAGGACATCAGTTGTTATATAATGAAAATAAGCTACTCTCAAATTCATTAAATTTAAATCTGTTTCAAAATCCAGGCTGAATAATGTATATTCTCAGACTTACTGCTTATGGCATTGCTCTAGTTAGACAACTGAAAGCAACAAATTTACATTGGTGACTTAAAGGACCTTTTTAAAAATTTTCAACTCATAGTTGTCGGATTCTAAAACACACTTGTAATTGGACTCAACAATTTAATTCATTATCAAACATTTGATTTAATGAAGAAGGCTGTTTTTGGCTGGATATCTTTAATTAAAAATCAAAAGCTTCTGCACAGCAAAGGAAACAGTCAACAAAACAGGCAACCCATGGAATGGGAGAAGATATTTGCAAATGACAGTACAGACAAAAGGTTGATATCCAGGCTCTATAAAGAACTTCTCAAACTCAACACACACAAAACAGATAATCATATCAAAAAATGGGCAGAAGATATGAGCAGACACTTCTCCAATGAAGACATACAAATGGCTATCAGACACATGAAAAAAATGTTCATCATCACTAGCCATCAGGGAGATTAAAATTAAACCACATTGGGATACCACCTTAGACCAGTTAGAATGGCCAAAATTAGCAAGACAGGAAACAACATGTGTTGGAGGGGATGTGGAGAAAGGGGAACCCTCTTATACTGTTGGTGGGAATGTAAGATGGTGCAGCCACTTTGGAGAACAGTGTGGAGATTCCTCAAGAAATTAAAAATAGAACTTCCCTATGACCCTGCCATTGCACTCCTGAGTATTTACCCAAAAGATACAGATGTAGTGAAAAGAAGGGCCATCTGTACCCCAATGTCTATAGCAGCAATGGCCATGGTCGCCAAAGTGTGGAAAGAACCAAGATGCCCTTAGCAGATGAATGGATGAGGAAGATGTGGTCCATATACACTATGGAGTATTATGCCTCCATCAGAAAGGATGAATACTCAACTTCTGTAGCAACATGGCCAGGACTGGAAGTGATTATGCTGAGTGAAATAAGTCAAGCAGAGAGTGTCAATTATCATATGGTTTCACTTATTTGTGGAGCATAACAAATAGCATGGAGGACAAGGGGAGATGGAGAGGAGAAGGGAGTTGAGGAAATTGGAAGGGGAGTTGAACCATGAGAGACTATGGACTCTGAAAAACAATCTGAGGGTTTTTAAGGGGTAGGGGGTGGGAGGTTGGGGGAACCAGGTGGTGGGTATTGGAGAGGACATGGATTGCATAGAGCACTGGGTGTGGTGCAAAAACAATGAATTCTGTTACACTGAAAATAAATTAAATAAATAAATTAAAAATTAAATAAATTTAAATGATTTAATCTCATGTCACTGAAGTGAGATTCAGTTATTTTTTTCTAACCACAAAAATGGCGATTATTCTTCACATCCAAAGTACAGAATCATATTCTTTTGCTTCTCAACACTTTAGAATTCTTCAATGAAAAGCAGGTTTGAGTCTCTCAAATCTAATAAATTTGAAGAATAGGAAAGCTCCAGGCATAGTTTTCTACTTGTTAGCCATTATTCTCAGTTAAACTACTGTCAATCAATTTGGGAATGTCTAGGACATTTCAAAACATTAAAAATTTTTTATTAGCAACCTCTGATCCCATGGAATGAATCTGGCATTTGTACTCCTCCAGAATCTTTGTTAAAATACTTTAAAGAAATTCACAACAGAGAAATGCCTTAGTAATAAAACAATTTCCTATTATAAATAATTCAAAGCAGAATGCTGTCCAAAATATTGAAGTTATGTTGAAAATGTATCTGAATGACAGTCCAATTTTGATGTCTTTCAGTGTCTTGATATAGACCTGCCAGCCATAGCCAATGGGAGGGAGAAAACTATCCTCCTCTGTGCTAATGACAAAAATCCCAATCACCTTCCAGATAAGACCTTTAGAAACAATGGGGCCACTTAACATGTTACTCTGTGAAACTCAATAGTAATTATATGAAAATTAATCATTTTTAATGGACTTAATTTTGCACTTAAATAGATAAAACTAAACACCTATACTCTTCAGGTTGAGTCATTTATTTTTTGAGAGGTTTATTTTTAAGCAAATTCATTTTTGGAGGGGCCAAATGTTTCAGAAAATTATTTTTATGAAATGGGACTTAAGGGTCACAGTGAAGTATTTGTTACACAATTTGAGTAGCTCTAAAGGTAAAATAACTTTCTTTTGGATAAGAAATGGAATTAAGATCTTTAATTTTCATAACAAAATTGTAACTTTGTCTTCTTCTCATCCAAGACTTAAAATATATGTATTTCTCAAGTGGGTATGAATTTCTTGTTAGTGGAAGAGATTTATTATTTTATTAATTATTTATTTATATTGTGTTATGTTAGTCACCATACAGCTCATCATTAGTTTTTTGAGGTAGTGTTCCATGATTTATAGTTCTTATTAAAAGGCTGGCAGAGAGGATAAGGGACAAGATGGTGGGAAGTAAGAGGAGGTGCCTTTTCAAAGGCAAAGGAAACAAAAGCGAAAATAAACTTTTGGGACTTCATCAAAATCAAAAGCTTCTGCACAGCAAAGGAAACAGTCAAAAAAACAAAGAGGCAACCCACGGAATGGGAGAAGATATTTGCAAATGGTAGTACAGACAAAAGGTTGATATCCAGGATCTATAATGAACTCCTCAAACTCAACACACACAAAACAGGCAATCATATAAAAAAAATGGGCAGAAGATATGAACAGAGACTTCTCCAATGAAGACATACAAATGGCTATCAAACACATGAGAAAATGTTCATCATCACTAGCCATCAGGGAGATTCAAATTAAAGCCACATTGAGATACCATCTTACACCAGTTAGAATGGCCAAAATTAACAAGACAGGAAACAACATGTGTTTGAGGGGATGTGGAGAAAGGGGAGCCCTCTTCCACTGTTCGTGGGAATGCAGGTTGGTGCAGCCACTTTGGAGAACAGTGTGGAGATTCCTCAAGAAATTAAAAATAGAACTTCCCTATGACCCTGAAATTGCACTCCTGGGTATTTACCCCAAAGATACAGATGTAGTGAGAAGAAGGGCCATCTGTACCCCAATGTTTATAGCAGCAATGGCCACGGTCGCCAAACTGTGGAAAGAACCAAGATGCCCTTCAGCAGACGAATGGATAAGGAAGATGTGGTCCATATACACTATGGAGTATTATGCCTCCATCAGAAAGGATGAATACCCAACTTTTGTAGCAACATGGACAGGACTGGAAGAGATTATGCTGAGTGAAATAAGTCAAGCAGAGAAAGTCAATTATCATATGGTTTCACTTATTTGTGGAGCGTAACAAATAGCATGGAGGACATGGGGAGTTAGAGAGGAGAAGGGAGTTTGGGGAAATTGGAAGGGGAGGTGAATCATGAGAGACTATGGACTCTGAAAAACAATCTGAGGGGTTTGAAATGGCAGGGGTTGGGAGGTTGGGGTACCAGGTGGTAGGTATTATAGAGGGCTCAGATTGCATGGAGCACTGGATGTGATGAAAAAATAATGAATACTGTTATGCTGAAAAGAAATAAATTTAATTTAAAAATAATAAAATAGGGGGGAGGAGTCAAGATGGCGGAGAAGTAGCAGGCTGAGACTACTTCAGCTAGCCGGAGATCAGCTAGAGAGCTTATCTAAAGATTGCAAACACCTGAAAATCCATCGGCATATCGAAGAGAAGAAGAACAGGAATTCTGGAAACAGAAAAACAACCACTTTCTGAAAGGTGTTTTCTTTTTTTTTTAAATTCTTTTCTTTTTTTTTCTTTTTTCTTTTTTTTTTTCTTCCTTTTTGAACCTCTTTTTATCCCATTTCTCCCCCCTCACGATTTGGGATCTCTTCTAATTTGCTTATAGCATATTTTACTGGGGTTGTTGCCACCCTTTTAGTATTTTACTTGCCCCTTCATATACTCTTCTCTGGACAAAATGACAAGGCGGAAAAATTCAACACAAAAAAAAGAACAAGAGGCAGTACCGAAGGCTAGGGACCTAATCAATACAGACATTGGTAATATGTCAGATCTAGAGTTCAGAATGACAATTCTCAAGGTTCTAGCCGGGATCGAAAAAGGCATGAAAGATATTAGAGAAACCTTCTCAGGAGATTTAAAAGCCCTTTCTGGAGAAATAAAAGAACTAAAATCTAACCAAGTTGAAATCAAAAAAGCTATTAATAAGGTGCAATCAAAAAGGAAGGCTCTTAATGCTAGGATAAATGAGGCAGAAGAAAGAATTAGTGATATAGAAGACCAAATGACAGAGAATAAAGAAGCTGAGCAAAAGAGGGACAAACAGCTACTGGACAACGAGGGGAGAATTCGAGAGGTAAGTGACACCATAAGACGGAACAACATTAGAATAATTGGGATTCCAGAAGAAGAATAAAGAGAGAGGGGAGCAGAAGGTATACTAGAGAGAATTATTGGGGAGAATTTCCCCAATATGGCAAAGGGAACGAGCATCAAAATTCAGGAGGTTCAGAGAACGCCCCTCAAAATCAATACGAATAGGCCCACACCCCGTCACCTAATAGTAAAATTTACAAGTCTCAGTGACAAAGAGAAAATCCTGAAAGCAGCCTGGGAAAAGAAGTCTGTAACATACAATGGTAAAAATATTAGATTGGCAGCTGACTTATCCACAGAGACCTGGCAGGCCAGAAAGAGCTGGCATGATATTTTTAGAGCACTAAATGAGAAAAAAATGCAGCCCAGAATACTATATCCAGCTAGGCTATCATTGAAAATAGAAGGAGAGATTAAAAGCTTCCAGGACAAACAACAACTGAAAGAATTTGCAAACACCAAACCAGCTCTACAGGAAATCTTGAAAGGGGTCCTCTAAGCAAAGAGAGAGCCTACAAGTGGTAGATCAGAAAGGAACAGAGACCATATACAGTAACAGTCACCTTACAGGCAAAACAATGGCACTAAATTCATATCTCTCAATAGTTACCGTGAATGTTAATGGGCTAAATGCCCCTGTCAAAAGACACAGGGTATCAGAATGGATAAAAAAACAAAACCCATCTATATGTTGCCTACAAGAAACACATTTTAAGCCCAAAGACACCTCCAGATTTAAAATGAGCGGGTGGAAAAGAATTTACCATGCTAATGGACATCAGAAGAAAGCAGGAGTGGCAATCCTTATATCAGATCAATTAGATTTTAAGCCACAGACTATAATAAGAGATGAGGAAGGACACTATATTACTCAAAGGGTCTGTACAACAAGATTTAACAATTTTAAATATCTATGCCCCCAAAGTGGGAGCAGCCAACTATATAAACCAATTAATAACAAAATCAAAGAAACACTACAACAATAATACAATAATAGTAGGGGACTTTAACACTCCCCTCACTGAAATGGACAGATCATCCAAGCAAAAGAACAGCAAGGAAATAAAGGCCTTAAACGACACACTGGACGAGATGGACATCACAGATATATTCAGAACATTTCATCCCAAAGCAACAGAATACACATTCTTCTCTAGTGCACATGGAACATTCTCCAGAATAGATCACATCCTCAGTCCTAAATCAGGACTCAACCGGTATCAAAAGATTGGGATCATTCCCTGCATATTTTCAGACCACAATGCTCTAAAGCTAGAACTCAACCACAAAAGGAAGTTGGAAAGGAACCAAAATACATGGAGACTAAACAGCATCCTTCTAAAGAATGAATGGGTCAACCGGGAAATTAAAGAAGAATTGAAAAAAAAATCATGGAAACAAATGATAATGAAAATACAACGGTTCAAAATCTGTGGGACACAACAAAGGCAGTCCCGAGAGGAAAATATATAGCGGTACAAGCCTTTCTCAAGAAACAAGAAAGGTCTCAGTTACACAATCTAATCCTACACCTAAAGGAGCTGGAGAAAGAACAAGAACGAAACCCTAAGCCTAGCAGGAGAAGAGAAATCATAAATATCAGAGCAGAAATCAATGAAATAGAAACCAAAAAAACAATAGAACAAATCAACGAAAGTAGGAGCTGGTTCTTTGAAAGAATTAATAAAATTGATAAACCCCTGGCCAGACTTATTAAAAAGAAAGGGGAAAGGACCCAAATAAATAAAATCATGAATGAAAGAGGAGAGATCACAACTAACACCAAAGAAATACAAACTATTATAACAACATACTATGAGCAACTCTACAGCAATAAATTTGACAATCTGGAACAAATGGATGCATTCCTAGAAACATATAAACTACCACAACTGAACCAGGAAGAAATAGAAAGCCTGAACAGACCCATAACCAGTAAGGAGATTGAAACAGTCATTATAAATCTCCAAACTAACAAAAGCCCAGGGCCAGACGGCTTCCCGGGGGAATTCTACCAAACATTTAAAGAAGAACTAATTCCTATTCTCCTAAAACTGTTCCAAAAAATAGAAATGGAAGGAAAACTTCCAAACTCATTTTATGAGGCCAGCATCACCTTGATCCCAAAACCAGACAAGGATCCCATCAAAAAAGAGAGCTATAGACCAATATCCTTGATGAACACAGATGCGAAAATTCTCACCAAAATACTAGCGAATAGGATTCAACAGTACATTAAAAGGATTATTCACCACGACCAAGTGGGATTTACTCCAGGGCTGCAAGGTTGGTTCAACATCCGCAAATCAGTCAATGTGATACAACACATCAATAAAAGAAAGAACAAGAACCATATGATACTCTCAATAGATGCTGAAAAAGCATTTGACAAAGTACAGCATCCCTTCCTGATCAAAACTCTTCAAAGTGTAGGGATAGAGGGCACATACCTCAATATCATCAAAGCCATCTATGAAAAACCCACTGCAAATATCATTCTCAATGGAGAAAAACTGAAAGCTTTTCTGCTAAGGTCAGGAACATGGCAGGGATGTCCATTATCACCACTGCTATTCAACATAGTACTAGAGGTCCTAGCCTCAGCAATCAGACAACAAAAGGAAATTAAAGGCATCCAAATCGGAAAAGAAAAAGTCAAAGTATCACTCTTCGCAGATGATATGATACTATATGTGGAAAACCCAAAAGATTCCACTCCAAAACTGCTAGAACTTATACAGGAATTCAGTAAAGTGTCAGGATATAAAATCAATGCACAGAAATCAGTTGCATTTCTCTACACCAACAGCAAGACAGAAGAAAGGGAAATTAAGGAGTCAATCCCATTTACAATTGCACCCAAAACCATAAGATACCTAGGAATAAACCTAACCAAAGAGACACAGAATCTATACTCAGAAAACTATAAAGTACTCATGAAAGAAATTGAGGAAGACACAAAGAAATGGAAAAATGTTCCATGCTCCTGGATTGGAAGAATAAATATTGTGAAAATGTCTGTGCTACCTAAAGCAATCTACACATTTAATGCAATTCCTATCAAACTACCATCCATCTTTTTCAAAGAAATGGAACAAATAATCCTAAAATTTATATGGAACCAGAAAAGACCTCAAATAGCTAAAGGGATATTGAAAAAGAAAGCCAACATTGGTGGCATTACAATCCCGGACTTCAAGCTCTATTACAAAGCTGTCATCATCAAGACAGCATGGTACTGGCACAAAAACAGACCCATAGATCAATGGAACAGAATAGAGAGCCCAGAAATAGACTCTCAACTCTATGGTCAACTAATCTTCGACAAAGCAGGAAAGAATGTCCAATGGAAAAAAGACAGCCTCTTCAATAAGTGGTGCTGGGAAAATTGGACAGCTACGTGCAGAAAAATGAAATTGGACCATTTCCTTACACCACACACGAAAATAGACTCAAAATGGATGAAGGACCTCAATGTGCGAAAGGAATCCATCAAAATCCTTGAGGAGAACACAGGCAGCAACCTCTTCGACCTCAACCGCAGCAACATCTTCCTAGGAACAACGTAAAAGGCAAGGGAAGCAAGGGCAAAAATGAACTATTGGGATTTCATCAAGATCAAAAGCTTTTGCACAGCAAAGGAAACAGTGAAGAAAATCAAAAGACAACTGACAGAATGGGAGAAGATATTTGCAAACGACATATCAGATAAAGGGCTAGTGTCCAGAATCTATAAAGAACTTAGCAAACTCAACACCCAAAGAACAAATAATCCAATCAAGAAATGGGCAGAGGACATGAACAGACATTTCTGCAAAGAAGACATCCAGATGGCCAACAGACACAGGAAAAAGTGCTCCATATCACTCGGCATCAGGGAAATACAAATCAAAACCACAATGTGATATCACCTCACACCAGTCAGAATGGCTGAAATCAACAAGTCAGGAAATGACAGATGCTGGCGAGGATGCGGAGAAAGGGGAACCCTCCTCCACTGTTGGTGGGAATGCAAGCTGGTGCAACCTCTCTGGAAAACAGCATGGAGGTTCCTCAAAATGTTGAAAATAGAACTGCCCTATGACCCAGCAATTGCACTATTGGGTATTTACCCTAAAGATATAAACGTAGTGATCCAAAGGGGCACGTGTACTTGAATATTTATAGCAGCAATGTCTACAATAGCCAAACTATGGAAAGTACCTAGATGTCCATCAACAGATGAATGGATAAAGAAAAGGTGGTATATATACACAATGGAATACTATGCAGCCATCAAAAGAAATGAAATCTTGCCATTTGCGACAACATGGATGGAACTAGAGTGTATCATGCTTAGTGAAATAAGTCAAGCGGAGAAAGAAACTATCATATGATCTCCCTGATATGAGGAAGTGGTGTTGCAACATGGGGGCTTAAGTAGGTACGAGAAGAATAAATGAAACAAGATGGGATTGGGAGGGAGACAAACCATGAGTGACTCTTAATCTCACAAAACAAACTGAGGGTTGCTGGGGGGAGGGGGTTTGGGAGAAGGGGGTGGTATTATGGACACTGGGGAGGGTATGTGCTTTGGTGAGTGCTGTGAAGTGTGTAAACCTGGTGATTCACAGACCTGTACCCCTGGGGATAAAAATATATGTTTATAAAAAATAAAAAATTATATTAAAAAATAATAATTAAATAAAATAAAATAAAAACATAAAAAAAAGGCTCGTGAGAAATCATATTTGAGAGGGATTATCTAAATGGAGAAGTGAATATCTAGAAAGTGCCAACGTGCACAAAGATGAGTTTCTAAGGATTTGGGACTAGGTGAATAATAGAACAAGACAGGGGAGAGCATAGGAATCCTTCACTATCAATCAGCAATTACTCAAGGGTAAAGGACGAAGTTTGCTCCTTTCTTAAGTCCTCTCTCCCTTCTCCCACTTCTTACCATGCTGTCAAAGATGACCCCTTCATACTCACTTGGTCCCACAGGGCTTCAGTGATTATTAGCTGTATTTCCTGTTGAAATAAGAGACACATTTTGGGATCATTACTCTAACTCTCCCAGAATTTGAATAGATACATCATGAAACTGATGCAATATAGGATATTTTTTTTGAATGGAGATGGACACTTCAAGTCACCCTATTTTTCAGACAGTCCAAAGTCTTCTTTAGCCCTACTGAGTCCTTTTTAGGCTGTATCTCTTGTCATCTCTTGACCTCGCTGGTGGGTGACAGAGATGCATATTTTAACCTTATGAATACCCACATAGGCTGCCTTCCCCTGGAGTTATCTAGTATAGTAGTAGCACTGAAAATATTACCTAGTCTTGGTAGACTGTGATCCACCAGTTGTAGTTCAGATCCCTGAACTACAGTGCCCAAGTCCTCCAAGATATGGTCCTTAATACGCAGCTTTCTGCCTTCTGAGTGCAGTCCCTTCTCCATTTTCCTCAGAAACCAGGAGCCCCAAAGCAAACTGTCTATTTGGAATTCTTACCCACCTTTGGTCTCATTGTGTCATCAGCGGATTTTCTGGAAGGAAAGAATGACATAAATCTGATGAGGCACTGGGTAGGTGATGTCAGCAAGATGGCAGAAAAGGAGATTCCAAGTCCTCATACCCCCCACACAAACATTAATCTTGATAACCATCATGGATGGGAATACCTGTGTGGCAAACCAGGAGTCCAGTGAAAAGATTCTAGCACCTCACTGGAGCAAAATATCCATAAATAGATGCATTGAAGAGGGTAAGAAAAACAGCTTCACTTTACTTATGTCACCCCTCCCCAAGGGCAGTGTAACTCAGTGCCAGGAGAGATCATCTCAGCCTGTGATTTTTCCCAGGGGGAAAGTGAAAGTGGAATGAGCACCCTGTTTCCCCAGCCTTGTGAGACATTGCCCAAGAAGCCAACTTCTGTTTCAACCCACCCAGGTCACTGAGGTGATCAGCATAGCTAAATATTTTGGGGGATATGGGGAAAAAAAGAGGGAGTGGGCATTCACAGAAGCCACCATGTGGATCTCAAAAACCAGCTACAGATCCTACTAGGTGGTTTGTGGACTCTACCAAGAGACCCATCCATGAACACTATGGGACTCCTTACCTGCACGTACCCCTAACCCCTCAACTGGGTGACAAATGCCCCTAACGCTCTGTATATATCCTGAAGTGATGCATACAAGCTTCTGCAGATGGCAGGTGCAAGCATCTGCACAGTGTGTAGATATCTTCAGCTAGCTCAATTATGTAAGAATGAGAGAAGGCATATAATTTTAAATGCTCCAGGGCACCATCTTGGAGAAAATAAACAGGAGGCTCTCAGTACCCAGACTGACTTTAAGGGATCAAGAGAAGACACAAAACCTAAATGCTCCTGAAGAGGGAACAAGAACATAGGGGTGAGTACCTCCATAAAAAAGGCCTGAGAAGCCCCCCACATTTTTAGCTGGGCTGATTGGAGAAGGTCTTTCACTCTCAAAGCTAGTCAGTAAAGATTAACAGTGGGGACCACTTCTTCAAATGCAAAGATAACGATGGAAGAATTCAGGGAACATGAAGAATCAAGGAAATAAATTTCCAGTGGTGGGCCCCAAAGAAATGGAAATCTAGGAATTACCTGGAAAATGATTTAAAATAATCATATTAAGGAAGCTCAGTGAGCTACAAGAAGGCACAGACAACTAGTGGAAATCAGGAAAGCAATACATAAACAAAAAGAAAAGTTTAAGAAAGAGATGATAAGCATAAAAAAAAGAATCCAGCAATTTCTGGAGCTGAAGAATACAGTGGTTTCACTAAAGAATTCAATAAAGAGCTTCAACAGCAGACTCAAGCATAAGAGAGAATCGTTGAGTTTGAAGACATAATTTGAAATTTAAATTCAAACAGAGGAACAAAAAGAAAAAAAACAATTCAAAAGAGTGAAGAAAACCAATTCAAAAGAGTGAAAAAAAAAATTCAAAAGAGTGAAGAAGTAACTTATGCGACACCATCAAATGACACAATATAGACATTTTGAGACCCTCAGAAGAAACAAGGAAAGAGAAAAAGACAGAGAACTTATATAATAAAATAATGCCAGAAAAATTCCTAAATCCAAGAAATGAAATAAACATCCTGATTCAAGATGCTCAAAAATTTCAAAGAGGCTGAAATTGAGAGGTCTTCACTGAGACATTATATTCGAATTGTCTAAGGGCAAAGGCAAAGAGAATTTGGAAAGCAGCAAGGAAAAATGAAATGCTACATACAAGGCTACTTCCAAAAGACAATAAGCTGCCTTCTCAGCAGACACCTTGCATGCCAGGAGGGAGTAGGATGAAGTAGCCAAAGTATTAAAAGAAAAAAATCTGCTAACAAAGAATATTTTACCTGGCAAAATTATCCTTCAGAAATGAATGAAAGGTAGACTTTCCCAGACAGATAAAAGCTAAGCAAGTTCATCACCACTAGACGTGGTGTACAATACATGCTAAAGGGATTTCATCAAGTTGAAATCAAAGAATGTGAAATAGCAGAATGAAAATATAGAAGTGTAACTTTTCTGGGAAAAAGTAAGTATATAGTCTAATTCAGAATATTTCAGTACTGTAATGGTGGTGCTTCAATCATTTTTAATGCCAGTATAAAAGTTAAAACCCAATAGTACTAAAAGTAACTGTAGCTACAATAATTTTTTAATGGATACACATTACAAAAGATGTATATATCGAGGCATCTGGCTGGCTCAGTTGGTAGAACATGTGACTCTTGGTCTTGGGCATCATAATCGCTGATTTCAAGCTATATTACAAAGGTATAGTTATCAAACTGTCATATAAACAAAAACATAAACCAGTGTAATATAGTAGAGAGACAAGAAATTAATACACATATGTACAGTAAACTAATCTTTGACTAGGGAACTAAGGATACAAAATGGAAAAGAGATGGTTTTTTTTTTTTTCAAAAAACTGTGTTGAGGAAAAAGGATATCCACATGCAAAAGAATGAAATCAAACTTTTATAACATGCATAAAAATCAAACCAGCATTGATTAAAGACTTAAAGACCTCAAATTGTAAAACCCCTAGAAGAAAACAAAGGAAAAAGCTCCTTGACATTATTTTTAGCAATGTTTTTTTGGATATGGCACCATAATTCCAGGCAGAAAAAACAAAAATAAACAAGTGGGACTATATCAAACTAATAACTTTCTGCACAACAACAACAACAACAACAAAATCAAGAAAGTGAAAAGATAACCTCTGAAATGAGAGAAAATACTTGCAAACCGTACATTTGATAAGGGGCTAATATCCAAAATATGTAAGGAACTCCTATAACTCAATATCAAAAAAGCAAGTAACCCATTTGAAAAATGGGCAAAGGACCTGAATAGACATTGTTTCAAAGAAGACATACAAATAGCCAACAAGCACATGAAAAGTGCTCAACTTCATTAACCATCAGGGAAATGCAAATCAAAACCATAATGAGAATGGTCATACATGTTAGAATTATTATCAAAAAGACAAATAACAAGTGTTGGTAAGGTTGTAGAGAAAAGGGAACACCTGAGATGGGCACTTGTTGATCACTTAGATCAACAGTTGTTGAGGGGAATGTAAATTAGTACAGCCGCAATGGAAAACATTATGGAGGTTCCTCAAAAAATTAAACAGAGCCGCCATATGAGCTAGCAATTCTACTTCTCAATATTTATCCAAAGAAAATGAAAACACTAACTTGAAAAGATATATGCAGAATTAGGACCCAAGTTCTAATTCCTTTCTGGAGCTTTCTTGAGCTATAAGCTCACTGCAAGCCTCCTTCCTTTCAACTTTATGGATAACATTGCCTGGCTGTCATACTCAACTTCATGGGGGTAGATTCTGGCCCTCCTCTCCACCCTAGTCCAAGGGAAGCATAGTTTTGGAAGGCTGGCCTTGATTTACACTATAGAGGAGGTAAGGACTTCCAGCAAAAGTTTATCCTAAGATAAATAAATATCTGTAGGTTGTATACCCACCTAACTCCTACAGGTATTTCAGATTGATGCCCACCCTCCAAAGTGAAAAAACAAAGGTCTAATATTCCTTCCATTGAGGAGGTGGGGAAGAGGGAGGACACACAAAAGTTCCCACCCTCCTCTATCAGGAAATAGGTACAGCCAGAAGGGTGATGGGAGAGAGTTGACCCTAGTTTGTGTCCCATACAGCATATATAAAGACTTCTGAAGTTCATCATTAGCTCCATTTACCTATTCTGCTGTGTAGAGGTCCTTTGTTCTTGATCTTGGGAGATATGCTGTGCCATTTGTCCTTGAACAGAAACCAGAAACTCTGGAGCTGAAGATGAAAATAGCTCTAGGCCCTGGGAAGGCAAAAATGATAGGGGGAAGAAGACAGGTTTATAGTGAGAAGAGAAGTGTTTATTTACTAGAGAATACCAGGACAGAGGTCTCCATAGTTCCTTAAGCATCTGTGTTTTGAATTGGTCAATGTGTGTGTGTGTGTGTGTGTGTGTGTAAAGAAAGATAAGGGTGAGAGTAAGGAAGTATAGAAGTATAGCCCCATGTAAGTCTCTATCCTTTTTTTCATAAAAACAGAAATTCCAATGAGAAAGTAGGTGAAGAAAGAGAAACAATGTAAAAAATAATAGCTGAAAAAAAATAGCTGGCTGAGATTGGGGCTCCCCCACAGTCAGAATCTTCATGGTCAACTAAGGGTACCACTATAGGTTAGAAGTCTATCAGCTCTAGCCTTCAAGTGCTTTGAGGGAAACCTCATAGTTGAGTGTCAAAAAGACATGGGGCTGAGAAGCTAAAACTGACCTAGACAAGAGTTAAACCTTCCTCTGAATATTTGCCTCCCAGCTTCGCCCTCCCATCCTTCCCCAGCTCCAAACCCAAGTCAGAACTAGGCCAGTTATGCCCAGAAAGTTACCCAGCTGGGCTTCCCAAGTTGTAATTCACCCCACCCTTTTTCCCCTAGAATTTCTCCTCTTTGAGCCCCATCTCACAACAACCCCATCTCATTTGCTCTCATCTACCTTGCTCTTATCAACTCTCTGTGACTTCAGCTGTGACATCATAGATCTGAGACAGTGGGCTCTCCCCTCCCACCCTCAGCCCAGGCTCCATTTAGTCCAAATGATGATAAAATAATGAGATAATATTATGAAATTTGAGTTTTGTAAGATTTTTGTGCTGCTTCATTGCCTTCCACTCATTGTATTAAACATCCAGTGCTTCTGAGAGACGGTAGGAATGGGCTGAGAGGAATCCACCTTTAACTTTGAATTTCAAAACAAGGTCTGAAAAATTTGGCTTTCAGTTTCCTTTTTTTTTTTTTTAAAGATTTTATTTATTTATTTGACAGACAGAGATCACAAGTAGGAAGAGGAGCAGGCAGAGAGAGAGGGGGAAGCAGGATTCTTGCTGAACAGAGAGTCCAATGTGGGGCTTGATCCCAGGACCCTGGGATCATGACCTGAGCCAAAGGTAGAGGCTTTAACCCACTGAGCCATACAGGCACCCCTGGCTTTCAGTTTCTTAAAAAAAAAAAAAACTTTTTAAAATTCCAGTATACTTATATACAGTATTATATTAGTTTCAGGTGTACTATATAGTGATTCAGCAATTCTGTACATTACTCAGTGCTCATCCAGGTAAGTATACTCTTAAACTTCTTCATCTATTTCAACCTTTCCCCTCCACTTCCCCTCAGACAACTACTAGTTTGTTCTCTATGTTTAAGACATTTTTTTTGCCTCTTTTTTCTTTGTTCATTTGTTTTATTTCTTGAATTTCACATATGAGTGAAATCATATGGTGTTTGTCCTTGTCTGACTTACTTCACTTAGCATAATACCATCTGGATGCATCCATGTTGTTATTAATGGCAAGATTTCATTCTTTTTATTGCTAAGTAATATTCCATTGTTTATATATACACCACCTCTTCTTTATCCATTCTTCTATTGATGGACACTTAGGTTGCTTCCATATCTTGGCTATTATAAATAACGCTGCAATAAACATGTGGATACATGTATCACTAAGTTACTGTTTTCATTTTGGAATCCTTGTATACCTTGTGCCCTCAGGCAGCTCCACTGGGAGGCAACAGCTGGAAGCTTGTGCTTGGTTTTTCCTGGATTTTGCCACATTATGTTTTTCCCTTTGCTGATTTTTATATTTATCCTAACCTAACAGTAATAAACTGTAACCATAATTAGGACAGCTTCCAAGTCCTGTGAGTCTTTCTGGTAAGTCATCAAGCCTGAGGGTACTCTTGGGATTCCCAGCATAATGTCCCAAATCTCAGCAGCTTAAAACGGAAAGGTTTGTTTTTTGTTCACATTACATGTCCTTTCTTGGTGTGGGGAGGTTTATGAGAAAGGCTATGCTCTGTATCATTATCACTTGGGTCATCAGGCTAAGGGAGTTTCTTCTTCATGCTTTAGCAATTTCTAGGAATACAAAAACATGATGAATCATGCCCGTTTTAAAAAACGCTTTCCTTAAACTGACACATAACTT
This sequence comes from Mustela nigripes, assembly GCF_022355385.1. Lineage (NCBI taxonomy): Eukaryota > Metazoa > Chordata > Mammalia > Carnivora > Mustelidae > Mustela > Mustela nigripes. Next base: position 83,657,178 of record NC_081562.1, on the reverse strand, counting down.
CCACTCATACTTCATTGGCCCAGATAAGACATAGAGGCACTCTTAGCTTTGAGCTAGGTAGCTTAGAGCAGTTCTCTCCCATCATGGGGTCAGACAGAGAACTGGAGTATCAGTGAATAGCATTGCTAATTACCTCAGCATCTATAAGCTCTGAAAGTCCTAGCTTGAGACATCTTCCATTTAGAACAGGATCTATTATGCAGAGAGAAAAATTACAAGTATAAGGAAACTGGAGAAGTACAGTTTCATAACATTCAAGGGACTACAGAAATCAAAGAAGATTGGAGGGGTTTGGGATGGGAAGTTGGGTGAGCCTGGTGGTGGGTATTATGGAGGGCATGTATTGCATGGAGCACTGGGTGTGGTACATAAACAATGAATTCTGGTACACTGAAAAGAAATGTAAAAAAATTAAAAAAATAAATAAATGAAAATGAAAAGAAAATCAAAGAAGAAAGAGGCAGTTCAGATTTGTCAAGAATAAGATTTTGGTGCCTAAACAATGTGCAGCTCCTGAAGAGGAGGATAGATGGAAGCCAGCTTACAGGAAAAGTGGAGTTTAAGAAAAGAATTGATGAATAGGAAGTAATGTCAGTATACCTGGACATGCTGTTGAAAAGCACAGCAGTAAAAATAAGAGAAAAGATTTGATAAGTTCTACTAAATTGCTCAATATCTGTGTTTGAAAACCTAAGTAAAAGATTTACATGTTTTGGTGAAGAAAAAAGTACGTGTCTGTTCATCCATGCTGAAATATTTCAGTCTACTTTCTAAAATGAGAAGAGAGGTATCACCAGGTATGGGTTTTCTAAAAAAAAAAGCAATGAGGGGGTGCCTGGGTGGCTCAGTGGGTTAAAGCCTCTGCCTTCAACTCAGGCCTTGATCCTGGGGTCCTGGGATTGAGCCCCGCATTGGGCTCTCTGCTTGGCAGGGAGCCTACTTCCTCTTCTCTCTCTGCCTGCTTCTCTGCCTACTTGTGATCTCGGTCTGTCAAATAAATAAACAAATAAATAAAAATCTTTAAAAAATATATAGACTATAAAAAAAGCAATGAGGAATCTTTGTGGAAAGGATGTATCAGAGATAAAACAATAATGAAGAGAGATCAGTAAGTTGATATAAACATTATTTAGTTGATTTTGTGAATGTTTATTAAACACCTGGTATGTCTTGAGCACTAGGATGGAAATAGAGCAAAATAGATGGAGGAGATGAGGAGATGGTTCCAGTCCTTGAATGGCCCTTTTGTAGTTAAGCAGCAATATTTGGGTGAACTATGCAGTAATTGACAATGTTAATCAGAAGGAGGTCAACAGAGTGGTCACTGTTACAATAACAAAGCAATAGAAAGGATGTGTGAAGGATGTGTGAACAGTTATGGAAAGGAGGAGTCTATTCTGTCCAAACATCCCAATAATAAAATGCCATGGATGTTAAATTATTTGAGTTATGTGTTTTAAATGTTTATAGTTCAGGATTTTAACTGGTGTAATCCCTCTCCTATAGCAGTCAATTAATATTTTCTAAATCCAGCTAGCTTCTGAACAATTCCAGTGAGTGAGGCTGAAGACAATTTATGCTTGCAATTGGCTATGGTAGATCAAGCTGGAGCTCACTAGGAAAGCCTCAAGGGTATCCCCTCTCCTTTTTGCATTTCTGATACTTTTGCTGAGAAGCAGCTGAAGACAAAGTGGGCATCTGGCCAGTTTCTTCAGAAGTCTTTAAATGAGGGAGGCTAAGATTGTTGCCCAAGCAGTTTTTCTTGAGGTTGGACACTGGGGACCTTCTTCCACAAATTTTCCTCAGCTAAGTTTCCTATGATCTGTCAGAGGAGGCAGAAGCTGCTGGAGCCTGAAGAGACCAGTGTAGTTTGCAGTAACAAGACCCCGAGATACCTGGCAGAATCTTACTTCTCATTCTTGCCCTGTGGCTAATAATGCTCAATGGGATCACAGTTGCTTCTCCCCAGGATAATATTTTAATGTCATTGTGGTTGTAGAGAAAGCCAAACAAAAAGAAGAGTGAAAGCCAGAGAAGGCAGCTGACTGGAGAGGCTCATAGGCTTCTGGGCATTGAGGCCTACTTACCCAACCCACTGGAGAGAAGTCAGATGAGCCAAGGGCCTTTCAGAATAATTGTCCCTGCCTGAGGCTCTGGAGGTTCAATTTCCTCTAGTTCTCAGACCAGAGGCATCATTACTGGCCTGCAGAGCTTAACAAGTCAAATTCTTGAGCTCCACCCCTGGATCTACTGAATCAGAAGCTCTTGTGGGCTTGGCAGCAATGTGTTTTAACACAATTCAGATGGACTGCAAAGTTTGGTAGCCACTGATATAGTTGGGTTTTTTTTTATTTGTTTGTTTTGATTTTTTTTTTTTTTTTGGTAGGTTTACCAAACGTGCAGTGGGAGGAGGTGAGCTATCTATACACTATTAGGTCCAGGCAAAAACTGCATTTTTTTTTTTTGGTATTTATTTTGTACTGATCTTATGGCTTATTCATCTTTGAGTTCTAGAATGAGACCCTGATTTTCACCTCTCACAGGTTGGTCAGATTCCATTTAATTCTATACTCTTTGGAATGTCCACTATTTGCTGAGGACATGTTAGAGACCACATGAAACAGAAGGTTAACATTAACCTTAATGTGTGATTTAAGAACTACAAACAAAATACCTAGAAACCACCAAGAAGGGAAAGAGTTTAATAGTGGGCTCAAATCTGAATTTTCAGGATAGCATTAAAGATTCTTTGCAGACTGATTGCCATAATTACAATAAAGTATATTCCTTGATTCAAAGATGCACATTTTTTATATTTTAGTGTTTCTGAAATTTGAATGCATCTTACAGTTGATTGTATATTTAACATGGTTTATTCTGCTTAAAAAAATTAGCAATTAATAGATGGTTTACCTTTTTCTCTTTCAGCAAATGAAAATTTAGAGGCAAATATATTAATAACCCAACATATAATGTGCTACCTGTTATGTGCATGTCTCATTTAATTCTCACAACCAAGCTCTGATAGCACACAATTGTCAAATCCATTTTCTAAGTAAGGAAACAGGTGAATGAGAAGTAGACTGCCCAGAGTTACAAGGCAGGTGAAGAGCAGAGCTGGGAATTGAGTTTAGCTGTTTTAATTCTAGAGTCCATCCTTTTAATCTAAAATACTACAAGTTCACATCTCTCTCCCTTACTAAACTGTTCCTTCTGCCTGGAAGATTTTTTTCTCTTCTGTTTCTAAAACTTGGTAATCTAGACAAAGCAAAGCCAATAGTGTCTTTCCTGTGAAGATTTCCCTGACCATTTGATAAAGAATGTTTATTTTCCTTCTCAGAACTCCCATAGAAGTCTTGTCACACTGTTATAGTATAAATCACTATGTTGTATTATAGCTGTTAATACAGATTTCTTTCACACAGTGTAAGTGTCTTAAAGGAAGGGGCTCTTACTCATCTTTATAAACCTACAGGACCTGGACAACAAGCCTTATTGGCTGAACTGATTAGATCAGTGTGTTCCTCCTACTTGACTGAGATATAAAGGTTTACAGACTTGGAATATCATTTATTGAGTACAAATTGCTGACATAGTATGAGCTAAGATCTTTACATTATTTATAAATGTTTTGAGAAGAAATAAGATGATGTAAAATATTTAAAATAGCCTGTGGCCCATGGTAAAGACTCAATCATGTTATTATTTTTATTATTACCATTTTTAACTGCAAAACTCACTAAACTGAGTTGCAAAAAACTCACTGAAATAGTTACTATGATTGTCAAATAATTATTTAGTTTACTTATATATATAACTATATATATATAATTTATAAATTTATAAAATTTATAAATATTATTTATATATGAATTACAAGTTATAAATATATTTATATATAGATATATGAGTAATTTGTTTATAAATACATTATTTGTATATACAAAATTATTTATAAATTACATATAAATATATATTTCATAATTTTACATAATACATGAAAGAGAAATGCCTGTACTATAGACTTGATTTCAGTGTGTGTTAGTTTTTCTGTATGGGCTTGCTCTGGTGCATGCTATTCTGGAACCTCTCAACTCCAGGTTTTCTTATTACTTGAGTCTTTTTCGACCTCTCTGCCCCCATTCCTGGGAGACCTGAAAGAAAAACCTGGATAGCTTTTTCTAGTTATGTCTCTGTTCAGAATTGCTATTCTTCTCATGTTTCTCTGGGATCTTCAACAATTGTATCTCTACTCCAAACCATGGCTTCTGTGACATTGCTGTGAAGACTCTGATTTGAAAACAAACAAGCAGAAACTTCCAATAATCATAACTTGTCATTCTGGAATTTTGTCACAAGGAGGCAGTGGTATCTTAATCATTAGGTCTGAACCAGCTAGTTTATTTACTCATGCCTCCACAGATCTCTAACCTTGAGCTTTGCATATTTCATTTACAAATAAATGTAAACCTGTTGCAGTAGTTACTCAGATACCATTTTAAAAGTATATTTGAAATCAATGCTAAAAAGGAAAAATTTAGATATTAAAAAGGAAGTCAAGGGGTGCCTGTGTGGCTCAGTGGGGTTAAAGCTTCTGCCTTTGGCTCAGGTCGTGATCCCAGGGTCCTGAGATCAAGTCCCACATCAGGCTCTCTGCTCAGCGGGGAGCCTGATTCCTCCTCTCTCTGCCTGCCTCTCTGCCTACTTGTGATCTCTGTCTGTCAAATAAATAAATAAAATCTTAAAAAAAAAAAAACGAAGTCAAGGTGTAATTTTGTATTTTTTCTCTTAACTCTTAGCTTTTCCTAAATCACTCTAATTTTAGATTGAATTAAAAGAAGAATAAAAGAGGAAAAGGGATAGGGAGAGAAAAAGAATTCCACAGGCTTTATTCTCAGCCATTAGATTTGCTCAGCCAAATTCCACATGTCTTACACCTTCTTAATGTGCCTTGAGTTGGTGATCATCTCATCTTGTTTCTATCTCAGGTAAAAATGGCTATGCCACCTGTAGGATCTGATTAATTTAATTAAAGGAATCATCTTAATTTTGTTTCCTGTAACTTAGAACTACTGCTTTATTTCTCAACAATAACAGGAGTTGCCTGACCTCATAATGCCATTATGCTTCAGGGTTACAGGACCCTCGTTCCAATTTATCTAAAATCAAAATAAGGCATTTCTCTTGTCAGTTCAATGGAGGAATGAAGTATCACCTTCATTTTTTTCTCCCGAAGGAAATGAATTCCCTAGAGCAAATGAGTTACAAATGTGTGTGTGTGTGTGTGTGTGTGTGTGTGTGTGTGTGTGTGTAGATGCACACATAGATGAAGAGGAGAGAGATGGATAAAGAGGTATATGATATTTCACTTATATGTTTCATGTATAATGGTGTGTGTGTTTGAAACAGGCAACACGAAGGGTTTCTTAGATCTAAATAAACTTTAATCCTGGTCTTCACTACCTTTAAATCTCCAGTTGCAAAGTTTGGGCAAATTACTTAATTTATTTGAACGTTGGAATATGAATATGAATATGAATATGAATATGAATATGAATATATTTAGAAGGAATAATTTCTTCTCCATTCCTCTAGTTTTAAAGTGGTTGGATTTACCATAAATGCAATAGTTTTCTGATTCAAACTTTAAAAAATATTTTACTTAAATCTACTATTTGAGCTTTCTACCTGTGGATGCCACCAAGTAACCATCGTTAAAGTCTTCCCTCCTGCCACGATCATGTCTCAGTCAGAGTCTCCCAAAGGGCCTGAATAGCTGCAGAAGCTCTTTATTGGAGGCTTGAGCTTTGAAACAACCGATGAGAATCTGAGGAGCCATTTTGAGCAATGGGGAACACTTACGGACTGTGTGTTAATGGGAGATCCAAACACCAAGCGGTCCAGAGGCTTTGGGTTTGTTCACATATGCCACTGTGGGGGAGGTGGATGCAGCCATGAATGCAAGGCCACACAAGGTGGATTGAAGAGTTTGAGAACCAAAGAGGGCTATGTCAAAATTCTCAAAGATCTGGTGCCCACTTAACTGTGCGAAGGATTTTAGTTGGGGTGCCTGGGTGTCTCAGTGGATTAAAGCCTTTGCCTTTGGCTCTGGTCATGATCTCAGGGTCCTGGAATTGAGTCCCGCATTGGGTTCTCCGCTCAGTGGGAAGCCTGCTTTCCCCTCTCTGTCTCAACCTACCTCTCTGACTACTTGTGATCTCTGTCTGTCAAATAAATAAATAATTAAAAAAAGATTTTTGTTGGTGGCATTAAAGAAGACATTGAAGAACATCTAAGACATTATTTTGAACAGACATTATTTCGAAGTAATTGAGATCATGACTGACTGAGGCAGTGACAAAAAGAGAGGCTTTGCTTTTGATACACTTGACCATGACTCTGTAGACAAGACTGTCATTCAAAAATACCATACTGCGAATGGCCACAACTGTGAAGTAAGGAAAGCACTATCTAAGCAAAGAGATGGCTAGTAATTCATCCAGCCAAAGAGGTTGAAGTTGTTCTGGAAACTTTGGTGGTGGTCATGGAGGTGGTTTTGGTGGGAATGACAACTTTGGTCATGGAGGGAACTTTAGTGGTCTAGGTGGCTGGTGGCACTCGAAGTGGTGGTGGATATGGTGGCAGTGGGGAAGGCTTTAATGGATTTGGTAATGATGGTGGTTATGGAGGAGGGCCCTGGTTACTCTGGAGGAAGCAGAGGTTATGGAAGTGGTGGACAGGGTTATGGAAACCAGGGCAGTGGCTATGGTGGGAGCGGCAGCTATCACAGCTATAACAACAGAGGAGGTGGAGGTAGCTATGGCAGTGGTAGTGAAAGCAGCTTTGGAGGTGATGGAAGCAATAATGATTTGGCAGTTACAACAATCCTCAAATTTTGGACACATGAAAGGGGGAAATTTTGGAGGCAGAAGCTCTGGCTCCTGTGGTGGTGGAGGCCAATACTTTGCCAAATCATGAAACCAAGGTGGCTATGGTGGTTCCGGCAGCAGCAGTGGTGGCAGGGCCTAGCTGCGACAAAGAAGACATATTTTAGACAATATTCATGTGTATGGGCAAAAAACTTAAGGACTGTATTTGTGACTAACTGTATAACAGGTTATTTTCATTTCTGTTCTGTGGAAAGTATAAAGTTCTGTTCTGTGGAAAGTATAAAGCATTCCAACAAAGGGTTTTAATGTAGATTTTTTTTTTTTTACACCCATGCTATTCATTGCTAAATGTAATAGTCTTATCATGATGCTGAATAAATGTGTCTTTAAAAAAATAAATCTACTAATTGAAATTTTAAGTGGAAAAATACCATGCTATCTCCACAGATGCAAAAATATATCCAATAAAATTCAGCACTTATCATTTATAAAGATGTTTGCAAAGCTCCCCCACAGTGGCATATGTGAACAAACCCAACGTTAGTAGGGAACTTTCTTAACAGTTCATAGCATCTATCAAACTGAAGGAGGGAATAAAAATAGTTGTATACTTCCAATCCAGGAGCATGGAACATTTTTCCATTTCTTTGTGTCTTCCTCAATTTCTTTCATGAGTACTTTATAGTTTTCTGAGTATAGATTCTGTGTCTCTTTGGTTAGGTTTATTCCTAGGTATCTTATGGTTTTGGGTGCAATTGTAAATGGGATTGACTCCTTAATTTCTCTTTCTTCTGTCTTGCTGCTGGTGTAGAGAAATGCAACTGATTTCTGTGCATTGATTTTATATCCTGACACTTTACTGAATTCCTGTATCAGTTCTAGCAGTTTTGGAGTGGAGTCTTTTGGGTTTTCCACATATAGTATCATATCATCTGCGAAGAGTGATACTTTGACTTCTTCTTTGCCGATTTGGATGCCTTTAATTTCCTTTTGTTGTCTGATTGCTGAGGCTAGGACCTCTAGTACTATGTTGAATAGCAGTGGTGATAATGGACATCCCTGCCTTGTTCCTGACCTTAGCATGGGGGCTTAAGTGGGTAGGAGAAGAATAAATGAAACAAGATGGGATTGGGAGGGAGACAAACCATAAGTGACTCTTAATCTCACAAAACAAACTGAGGGTTGCTAGGGGGAGGGGGTTTGGGAGAAGGGGGTGGGATTATGGACATTGGGGAGGGTATGTGCTTTGGTGAGTGCTGTGAAGTGTGATTCACAGAGCTGTACCCCTGGGGATAAAAATATATGTTTATAAAATAAAAATTTAAAAAGTAAAATAAATAAATAAATAAATAAATAAATAAATAAATAAATGTATGTTTAAATTGAAAAAAAAATAGTTGTATAAAGAGGAATCATGGGGAGATAGAGAGGAGAAGGGAGCTGGGGGAAATTGGAAGGGGAGGTGAACCATGAGACACTATGGACTCTGAAAAGCAATCTGAGGGTTTTGAAGGGGCTGGGGGTGGGAGGTTGGGGTACCAAGTGGTAGGTATTATAGAGGGCATGGATTGCATGGACCACTGGGTGTGGTGCAAAAATAATGAATACTGTTATGCTGAAAATAAATAAAAAATTAAAAAAAATATTTAAAAAGAGGAATCTATTTTTTTTTAATAAAACACAATTGAGGTATTTATTAGGTATAAAATTGTTTCCATTAATGTAATTAAACTACAAAAGTAGAAGAATTACAAAACTGTATATATAGTCTAGTCACAAGTGGGAAAGTAGGTAAAAATATTCTTATATATTTACCAAAAAAAGATGCACACAATGAAATATCTAAGTTATTAATCTCTAGCAAAGAGCAGGGTAAGGATATTATTGAGAATTCTGGAATTTACATCAAAGACATACAAAATTAAGAAGAAAGAAACTTGCCACATTGGTGGACACTATTGCTTACCTATTTCATGGTTATTTTACCTTTTACTTACAAACAACTCTAATTTTAGTCAGATACCCAACACCAGAGGATGATTTATTATTGTCTAAATCATTTAGGAAATTCCACTTACCTTGGCTGGATGCTCAGTTTCCCAGTCTTCCTTGCAACTAAGGGTAGCCCTGTGATACAGAATTAGCCAGTGAGTCTAAAGGGAACTTTTTGGTGAAATAGTCTTTGCTCTTCTCTCAATTTGGACATGATGTCTGAGAACGTGATGCTAAAAGCTATAGAAGTTGTGATGAGACTGTGAGGGAAAGGGAAAAAAAAATGACAGTCACATTTAACCAGTAATCTGACTTATCATGGAAATGCAGAACCAAACCCAACATCTCATGCCCTCTCTCAGAGTTTTTGAGTATCATTAAACATTCTTATGGTTTAAACGATGGCTATTTAGGTTACCTTTTACTTTCATCCAAATGCATTCTAACTGATGTACAATGCAAAGATAGAGGAAGTAATCAGGAAGAAAAATAAGCTAAAAAATCCTCAAATTTTTTGCATATGGTTCTGTTCATAGTAATATGTAATTAGAACATTCATTTATTTATAAAAATTAGGGAGCAAAGAGCAAATGATAAAAATTGGGGTTTGAGGAAAAGGTAGAAGAGTAAAGTAAACCAAAGGAGGACTAAAGAAATCAGCGTTATAAAATATGTAAATTAGCAATACCAAATAATAAAACAGGCATGGACTAAAAATTATCAGGGACTTTCACTTCTGGTAATAATTAGATAGGTTGAACTAACACATCGCCAAAGCAAAAAAACTGAAGAACATATTTTTAAATTTTTTATTATTTTTCTTTTTATTTGGGTGTAGTTGATACCTTGGTTCAGGCATACAAATTAGTGATTTGACAAGTTTATACATTATGCTATGTTTGGTACAAGTATAGCTACCATTTGTACAGTATCATTGACTGTATTCCTTATGCTGTGCCTTTTATTGCCGTCACATACTCATTCCATAACTGGAAACCTGTATCTCCTCCCCCTTTCTCCTTCAACCATTTTGCCTGACCCATGGCACCTCTTCCCTCTGACAACCATTAGTTTGTTGTCTGTGTTTATAGGTCTGATTCTGCTTTTTGTTTGTTTATTCATTTTGGTGAGTGCTGTGAATTGTGTAAGACTGATGAATCACAGACCTGTACTCCTGAAAGAAATAATATATTATATGTTAATTAAAAAATAAAAAATATTCACTTTCCCCCCAAATTTGGGTGCTCGCTTCAGCAGCACATATACTAAAAATTGGAACCAAAAAAATTTAGGTATCTGTCTTTCTTAGTCTGACTTATTTCACTTAGTATAATACTCTGTAGGTCCATCCATATTGTCTAAAATGGCATGATCTCATCCTTTTTTTAATGGCTGTGTGTGTGTATATATATATATATACCCCCCTCATACACACACATGTGTATATATATATATACATACACACATGTATAAATGTATGCATACCACATCTGTCTTACCCATTTTTCTATTGATGGACACTTAGGTTGCTTCCATATCTTGCATGTTGTAAAAATAAACATAGGGGCACAAATATCTTTTTGAATTAATGTTTTTGTTTTCTTCAGTAGTAGAATTATTGGATCCTATGGTATTTCTATTTTTAATCTTTTGCGGAACCTCCATGCTACTTTTCACGGTAGCTGTACCAACTTACATTCCCACCAGCAGTGCAAAAGTGTTCCTTTCTCTTCAGATCCTCACCAATACTTGTTATTTCTTGTGTTTTTAATTTTAGCCACTCTGACAGGTGTAAGGTTGTATCTCATTATGGTTTTGATTTGCATTTCCCAACCCCTCACCCTCCTCCCCCCCAAAACCCTCAGTTTGTTTCTCAGAGTCCACAGTCTTTCGTGGATCATTTCCTCCTCCAATTTCCCCCAACTCACTTCTCCTCTCCAATTCCCAGTGTCCTCCATGTTATTCCTTATGCTCCACAAGTAAGTGAAACCATATAATAATTGGCTCTCTCTGCTTGACTTATTTCACTCAGCATAATCTCTAGTCCTGTCCATGTTGATACAAAAGTTGGGTATTTATCCTTTCTGAAGGAGACATAATACTCCATTGTATATATGGACCACATCTTCTTTATCCATTTGTCTGTTGAAGGGCATCTTGGTTCTTTCCACAGTTTGGCAACTGTGGCCATTGCTGCTATGAACATTGGGGTACGGATGGCCCTTCTTTTCACTACATCTGTATCTTTGGGGTAAATACCCAGTAGTGCCATTGCAGGGTCATAGGGAAGCTCTATTTTTAATTTCTTAAGGAACCCCCACACTGTTTTCCAAAGTAGCTTCACTAATTTGCATTCCCATCCAACAGTAGAAGAGGGCTCCCCTTTCTCCACATCTTCTCCAGCACTTGTTGTTTCCTGTCTTGTTCATTTTGGCCATTCTAACTGGTGTAAGGTGGTATCTCAATATGGTTTGGATTTGAATCTCCCTGATGGCTACCAATCAAAATTCCACCGGCATTTTTCAAAGAGCTGGAACAAGCAATCCTAAAATTTGTATGGAACCAGAAGAGACCCCAAATTGTTAAGGAAATGTTGAAAAAGAAAGACAAAACTGGAGGCATCATGTTGCCTGATTTCAAGCTTTACTACAAAGCTGTCATCACCAAGACAACATGGTACTGGCATAAAAACAGACACATAGACCAGTGGAATAGAGTAGAGAGCCCAGATATGGACCTGCAACTCTATGGTCAACTAATCTTCGACAAAGCAGGAAAAAATATCCAGTGGAAAAAAGACAGTCTCTGCAATAAATGGTGCTGGGAAAATTGGACAGCTCTATACAGGGGAATGAAACTTGACCATTCTCTTACACCATACACAAAGATAAACTCGAAATGGACAAAAGACCTCAACGTGAGTCAGGAATCTATCCAAATACTAGAGGAGAACATAGGCAATAACCTCTTTGACATTGGTCACAGCAGCTTCTTTTAAGACATGTCTCCAAAGGCAATGGAAACTAAAGCGAAAACGACCTTTTGGGACTTCATCAAGATCAAAAGCTTCTGCACAAAAAAGGAAACAGTTAACAAAACAAGGAGGCAACACATGGAATGTGAGAAGATAATCACAACTGACACTGCAGACAAAGGGTTGATATCAAAGATCTATAAAGAACTCCTCAAACTCAACACACACAAAACAATCATGTCAAAAAATGGGCAGAGGACATGAACAGACACTTCTCCAAAGAAGACATACAAATGGTTAACAGACACATGAAAAAATGTACATCATTTGTTTTTGATGTACTCTTTCAAGATTCATTGTTTGCATATAACACCCAGTGAACCATGCAATACATGCCCTCCTTAATACCCATCACTGGGCCAACCTATCCCTCCGTGCCCCCCGAAAACCCTGTTTGTTTCTCGGAGTCCACAGTTTCTCATGTTTCATCTCTCCCCTCCAATTTCTGCCCCCCCCCATTTTTCCTTTCCTTCTAACGTCCTCCATGCTATTCCTTATGTTCCACAAATAAGTGAAACCATATGATAATTGACTCTTTCTGCTTGACTTATTTCACTTCGCATAATCTCCTCTAGTCCCACCCATGTTGATGCAAAAACTGGGTATTCATCCTTTGTCTGTTGAAGGGCATCTTGGCTCTTTCCACAGTTTAGCTATTGTGGACATTTCTGCTATGAACACTGGGGTAGACATGGCCCTTCTTTTCACTACATCTGTATCTTTGGGGTAAATGCCCAGTGGTGCAATTGCTGGGTCATAGGATAGTTCGATTTTTAACTTTTTGAGGAACCTCTGCACTGTTCTAAAGTGGGTGCACCAACTTGCATTCCCACCGACAGTGTAAAAAGTTTCCCCTTTCTCCAACATCTGTTGTTTCTTGTCAATTTTTGCCATTCTAACTGGTGTAGAGTGGCATCTCAATGTGGTTTTGAATTTCCCTGATGGCTAATAATGATGAACATTTTTTCATGTGTCTATTAGACACTTGTATGTCTACTTTGGAGAAGTGTCTGTTCATGTCTTCAGCCCATTTTTTGACTTGATGATTTGTTTTTTAGGTGTTGAGTTTGAGGAGTTCTTAAGAGATCTTGGATACCAGCCCTTTGCCTGTAGTGTCATTTGCAAATATCTTCTCCCATTCCATGGGTTGCCTCTTTGTTTTGTTGGCTGTTTTCCTTTGCTGTGCAGAAGCTTTCTATATTAAGTCCCCAAAGTTCATTCTCACTTTTGTTTCCCTTGCCTTTGGAGGCTTGTCTTGAAAGAAGTTGCTGTGGTCGATGTTGGAGAGGTTTCCACCTGTGTTCTCCTCTAGGATTTTGGTGGATTTCTGTCTCACACTGAGGTCTTTAATCCATTTAGTTTATCTTTGTGTATGGTGTAAGAGAATGGTCAAGTTTCACTCTTCTGTATATAGCTGTCCAATTTTTCCAGCACCGTTTATTTCCATTTATTTCTTTTTTTTCCATTGGATACTTTATCCTGCTTTGTCAAAGATTAGTTGACCATAGAGTTGAGGGTCCATATCTGGGCTCTCTTCTGTTCCATTGATCTATGTGTCTGTTTTTGTGCCAGTATCATGCTGTTTTGGTGATCGTGGCTTTATAATATAGCTTAAAATTGGGCAATGTGATGAGCGTATTTTTAATATGTGCTTTGAAACTATTTTAAAACTAAGAAAGTGGTGAAGAATTTTGGAACCATCATCCCAAAGAAAGGAAAATCTAGAAAAATTAGCTCAGCATTTGGGGGTCTGTTATTCCCATAAGGGCATCTTGAAGAGGTGGTTGAGAATGTGAAAAGTTATTCTGACAGTTTCCTGAAGTAAGTGGGGAAAATGGAATTCAGGGACAACCAAGGGGGTGTGTTGGAGCCTTAAAGGACAGTACCCTGAAATAAAAGTGGATTGAAAGCAGGCCAACTTCATAAGGGTTGAAGCCTAACTTCATCTCAGCCCCTGGAATTACATGAGAATGATCCATTACTGCAAATGCCCATGGCTGTCTGACAGAAGCTAGTGGAATTTTTCTCTAGAGGAAGAGAATACAAGCCAGAGCCATAAATTGCTTCTCTAATTTTCATAATAACATCCTGTTCTCAATAGAAAAAAATTAAACAAAATGGAGAGACAAAAACTAGAGAGAGTAGAAACACATCCAGACATATAACTTAAAATAAATGAACTTAAAATATTTATGGAGATTAAAGATAAGATTGAGAACTTTGGCATAATATTTCTGGAAGATATAAAAAATCTAAATGGAAGTTCTAGAAGGCTCAGTGGCTGAAACTAAGATTTTAATGAGTAAGTTCGAAGGAGATCAGTCAGTATTGAGTATACTAATGATTTATAAGGTAGGTAAGAAGAAAATATATTCAGTATGGCACAGACAGAATAAAGAAAAAAGAGAGTATGCAATACATAATGCATAGAATGAGAAGGATAAGATACATGTATATGGAGCTACAGAGAAGAGAGAGAGAATGAGGTAATATATGAGAAAATAGGGCAATGTGTAAGATAATGGAAAAAAATGTTCTTAACTGGGGTGCCTGAGTGGCTCAGTGGGTTAAAGTCTCTGCCTTTGGCTCAGGTCATGATCCCAGGGTCCTGGGATTGAGCCCTGCATCTGGCTCTCTGCTCAGCAGGGAGCCTGCTTCCTCCTCTCTCTCTGCCTGCCTCTCTGCCTGCTTGTGATCTCTGTCTGTCAAATAAATAAATAAAATCTTAAAAAAAAAGGAAGTGTTCCAAACTGAAAAAGTATATCAACTACAAATGCTAGAAGTTCTATAAATAAATCCCAAGTGTGATAAATAATAAGAAAGTCACACTTCGTCACATCATAATAAAATTACTAAAAATCAAAAAAGATAAACATTAAAAGCAGTGAGAGAGAGAGGAAAAAAAAAGACAGGGGCACCTGGATGGCTCAGTGGGTTAAAGCCTCTGCGTTTGGCTCTAGTCGTGGTCTCAGGGTCCTGGGATCGAGCCCCGCATTGGGCTCTCTGTTCGGCGGGGAGCCTGCTTCCCACTCTCTCTGCCTGCCTCTCTGTCTGCTTGTGATCTCTGTCTGTCAAATAAATAGATAAAATCTTTAAAAAAAAGAAATAAAAGACAAATTAATTCCAGAGAATTACAGTTAGATTAACAATTGACTTCTCAAGAAAAGCATTAGACTAACGAAGATAGAATACACTGAGGTAATATCTTCAAAGTACTGAATAAAAAAATAACTTCCACATTAGGAGTCTGTGTCCAGTAAAACATCATTTAAGAAAGAAGGTGAGGAACCCCTGGGTCACTCAGTTTGTAGATATCTGCCTTTGGCTCAGGTCATGATCCCAGGGTCCTGCTCAGCGGGAAGCCTGCTTCTCCCTCTGCTACCCTCTCCCCCTTCTTATGTGTGCGCTCTCTCTCTCTTTGACAAATAAGGAAATAAAATCTTTTTTTAAAAAAGAATGAAGGTGAAAAAACACATCACTAGCAGTAAATGAAAAATTACATTCTTCTAGGAGAAAGAAAATTCTCACAGGTGGAACATTTTATTTTCTTCTGATTCACTAATATCTTTTCAGCTTTGTCTAATTTGTTAAACTCATCCATTGAGATCTTAGCTATTGAACTGTTCAATTCTAGAAAAAATCGAGCAAAAAAAGAGTCAAATATGTAGGTAAATTTAAATTACCATTGACCATGTAGTAGCAGTAGTAATAGTAATGATGTCATATATAATAATTCTGTATTGAGTACATGTAATAAATACATGACATTAAGTAAGAGGATCTAAAGGTGAGCTGTAAATCACTTAACTTTAATGGGAGTTCCCAGTGGGATCACTCAGTAGCCATTTTTAGGTAATGAGTCCAAAGTAAGCTTCAGGCTGAACTTTCCAGGAATCAGGACAGACCCACAATGTTCCCTGGGCTCTCAGGTTGTCATAATCTGCCATCTCATTGGCCACCTTAACCCACAGTCACTTCTGAATGGCTAGACCTGAGCCACCTTTGTTAGCATGGTGCTTTCAGCAATATATTAACAGTCATACAGAGGGAAATATGCAGAAATGATGGTATAATTGTGCTAGGAGAAATATGAAAGAAGTTGCTTTATTACTTGTTAGGAATTTGAAGTTTTCAAGTTTTCCTTTGTCATTTTTCAGAGTCATTAAGGGATAAGTGTAAAAATGCTGTCAAAGTTTAGAAGCGTTTTCTGAAATATTTGCAGAGGCTTTTGAGGATGGAGCTTATGTATTTCTCTTTATGCACAAAAAATCTTTTAAATAGAAAAAGCTATACCAGTTCACATGATTGAACAATTGTGGCACATTTTCTCTCTTGAACATTTCTCCTGAGCTCCACAGTATATGTACCAATCCAGAAAAACAGGATGTATTCTGCACCAGGAAAACCCAGAAATATGGTAATATTTTTCTCGTGTTTTCTGATGGGTTTCTCTATCTCTGTGCTCCCTGTGTAGAATCCTTTCTGACTCAATTCCTGCCACTTGTTATTCCCTCATCTCGTACTTCCTTTCCCTTTCAGTTATCTCATCTCTTCTCTGTTCCCCTGGACTGGACGTCATGGCCTCCCTGTTTCACTCTGACATGGCATTCATTTCTGTGACCTGAAATGTTTTGATCTGCTCCTCAAAATCAGCTCTTTTCCTCCTTTAGGGAAAATTAAACACTTGCATTGGGCATGAAGAAAAGAGAATCTAATGATTCTTTAGCATTCAGCATTCTTAAGTCATGACAACTTTTCAAGATAATTATATTTAGCTTCATTTTACATATGGGACAACTGAGACAAGATCTTTTCTATAGGTTGGTATATTTATTGTTTCTGGTGCTGAAACACACCACATTATACCAGAAACCTGGAAGTTCATGGAAGCTAGTCTCTGAGAGCTGTCTGTAAAAGGTGAGAGGGGGATAGGACATCAATAATAGACTTGGGGTACCCTGTGATTCACAAATAACCCTCTTCTGAAGTACTCCAAATGCACAGTGTCCAGAAACTAATTACGTCTTTAATTATAGGTATTCTCTACAATTATGTACCCTGAGGTATGTGGAAGTTCAGAACAGGGCATGAAACACTGCATTGAGGCAAACATTTCTAGTTGAGAGAATTGTTCAGACCATTAATACATCTGTTTTCATGCAAGCCCCAAGTGTCCAAATTCCTTATTGGTTCCTAATCAGATTTGTACCTTGTGGATAGTAAAGCCCTAGACTATTCTTCTCCTGAGTTTCATTTGTTTATTTACTCATTCACTCATTCATGTATTCATTTTTATTTCTAAATAATACTTTTTGAGGAATTCCTTTGGGCCAGTTATAATGCTATATACTCTGGTGTGTCTCATCTTTTTTTTTCTTTTTCTTTTTCTTTTTTAATAAGTGAGGTTTAGTTTAATACTTAATATAACTGCTGGCTCAGTTACAACTCAAAAGCAAGCTACATAAAAAGAAATTAGCTTCATAAACATACTCAAAAACTGCGAGTAGATTTTGTTTTTTCATACTCATTGCAACAAAGCTTCATGGCAGAACTCTTGGACTTTTATGAATTTACTAAACATAAAAAAGTGTTCTCAAAGACAGGAGTAAAGACCCTACACACACTTTTATGGTATTAATACTTCTGTGTGACATAATATATAGGTGATTAAAAAATATTTTTCAAAGCCAACTTAAAACATTTTATGTTAAATTTACCATTTGATGACTAACTTTCATTAAAAGGCTTGGCGATTATCTAATCAGCCTTACTCAAAAGTTTGTGTGTCTCATCTTTTTTTTTTTTAAATTTTATTAATTTATTTGACAGACAGAGATCACAAGTAGGCAGAGAGGCAGGCAGGGAGAGAGGAGGAAGTGGGCTCCCCTATGAGCAGAGAGACCTATGCAGGGCTCCATCCCAGGACCTTGAGATCATGACCTGAGCCGAAGGCAGAGGCTTTAACTCACTGAGCCACGTAGGCGCCCTGTGTCTCCCATCTTAAAAGGAGCTCCTCTTAGGCAGCTTTTCTTTGGATATTATCTCGTTGCTAACTCCACCACATTGTGATAACTGAAAAATAGTGGTAATATTTTCAGAGCTTTTTCCATTCTAAATTTGGACTCACAGCCTGAATAACCAAAGCATTGAGAATAATGAAATTGCAGCACCAGGTAAAAATAGAAGTGACTTTATTTACTTATGTGATTCCTCAAATAACTCTAATACAGTAAATCTATACCTTTGAAGAAGTATGGCCCCTGATAGAGTACAATTTCCAGGTTTGTCTTTCATGAAAATGTCTTTTAGTCTTTAAGTCGAAGAGAGAAAATTTCCCCAAAGTTTAAGGAATTTCTAGTGCTAGTAAGTTGGGTCCCACTTGGAGATGAGCAACAGCTCTTTTTGGTGCCCTCCAAAATTATAATGGGTGGTTCTCTGCCTACATTTCATGGTTTGATTCCTTGCTTTTCCAATATCTTCTGCCAATGATGTAATTAATATTCTCAGGGTGAATCCAGGTTACTATAGCTATAGCTATAGTGGTGAGCAAAAGAACAAAGTATTAGCATGGAAAATGCAATCCCTACATGACTGGAAGTATTTAAGTTTTCAGAAACCACACACACAATTTAGCCTTCTGTTTCCTCTTTTAGAAATCAAGGGAGAGGTCTGTATCCAACAGAAATTTTCAAACTCTACCTTAACACCAAATTCTCACACTTGTCTCCAAATTTTCACACAAATATTCAAACTTGTCTTGTGGATTCCTGGATTTGAAAAAGTTTTTCTTTAAGTCTGTGCTAGTTATTGCTCAGCTAGGTGAGAAGGACAGGTAATGTGGATTTCCTTCCTAAGAACAGCTTTAATTCTGGGTGTTTTTTGGATAAATAATGGGAGAAAAATCATAAGTCCTTTGAGAAGTTGACTGTGCCCATCTTGCAGTATGAACCCAAGAGATAGAGGAGGACATGAAGGAACAAGATGGTATAATCAGTGGTGTTGAAGAGTTATTCTGAGTCTATGGTTATAAATGGGTTTTCAGCCCAAAGTAGGAGGGGAAAAAAAAGGCTAAGCTTTGGAAAGTTAGTAGGTGGTCTGTATTTGCAAATGGCATAAGGGCACAGACAAGAGCTGAATCTGAATAGATGACACAAACTGGGGATAGAGATTATGACCAGCATATGTTCCTATATTGGTGAGAAGTTTCTTTTGATGGGTTATGTAACATCTGGGATACCTCTCTGCTGCATTCTTTCTAACTCATTCTCTTTCTCCTCACTGTGCAAATGTCCAGCCACTACTCCTCTTCAGTTTGCTTTAATGACCCCATTTAAATAAAAGCCATTACACGGAACTGCTTCCTTCCCAACATCACATCCTTGCAGTTTGATGGATGAAATAAACTTGCTCCCACCTAAGGGCATGCTCTGCTTCTGCGTTGCAACCTAGCTGCTCTCGGAGATACTATTTCTGCAATTTTTTCTCATTCTTCCTGCAGTTTCTTCCTCTCTGCTTATTTTGAGAGTTTGCAAAATATCTTCCAATTGCTTTTATAATAAAACAACAACAACAAAATAAACTCTTAAGACATTAAAGAAAGAATAATAAAAGTGGAAAAGGAGTTGATACAGGGTTGGAATCTTATAGAAATATTATTGCAGATTTTAGGAAATCTAGAGACTTGGGGAAGTTTATCATTTCAGAACTTAAAGTTTTGAGTAGGCATGAAACTTTGTGAATAGAGAATGTTGAAACCTTTGAATATTTGTTAGGCATAAGAAGAGGCTTTATTTGATTTATTTCTTACATTCCAAAGAAAATATTGAAGGCAATGAGAAACCACAGTGTTGTTTCTGAGTTCATCCTCCTTGGGCTGTCTGCTGACTCCCAGATCCAGGCTCTGCTCTTTGTGCTGTTCCTTGTTGTTTACCTCCTGACTCTGATGGGGAACCTGCTGCTGCTGCTGGTGATCAGGGCTGATTCTCACCTCCACACCCCCATGTACTTCTTCCTGGGACAGTTGTCCTTCCTGGATCTCTGCCACTCCTCTGTCAGTGTGCCCAAGCTGTTGGAGAACCTTCTGTCTGAGAAGAAAACCATCTCAGTAAAGGGCTGCCTGGCTCAGGTCTTCTTTGTGTTTGCCACTGGAGGCACTGAATCCTGCCTGCTTGCTGTCATGGCCTATGACCGCTATGTTGCCATCAGCTCCCCTCTGCTGTACAGCCAGATGATGAATAGGCAGCTGTGTATAGGGCTGGTGTGGGGCTCATGGAGCTTGGCTTTTCTGGATGCTCTTATCAATATCCTTGTAGCTCTCAATTTAGACTTCTGTGAGGCTCAAAATATACACCACTTCAGCTGTGAGCTGCCATCTCTCTACCCTTTATCTTGCTCTGATGTGTCTGCAAGTTTTACTGCCCTGCTCTGCTCCAGCCTCCTGCATTTCTTTGGAAACTTCCTCCTGATATTTTTCTCCTATGTTCGCATTTTATCCACCATCCTGAGCATTAGCTCTGCTACAGGCAGAAGCAAGGCCTTCTCCACCTGCTCCTCCTACCTCACTGCGGTGATCTTCTTTTATGGCTCAGGGTTACTCCGCTATCTCATGCCAAACTCAGGATCCACTCAAGAGTTAATCTTCTCCTTGCAGTATAGCGTGATCACTCCTATGCTGAATCCTCTCATCTACAGCCTGAAGAACAGAGAGGTGAAGGCAGCTGTGAGAAGAATCTTAAGAAAATGTGTCTAGTGTTATAATTAATAGACTACAGAATCAAAATGATGAGGGGAGAAACTGCATAGAACTGCAATGTGTAGTACCTGAATATTAAGGAGAATTTTCTGATATCAGGATCTGCAACATACCTTATATCTTTTCTTTAAAATGGTTAATAAAAGGTGGAGTTATTTCCCTGGTATGATAGTAGTTCTGTCCTATTCAGAGGAAAATGGATGGATGAACGTCTTGTCTTACAATTTTTCTTATAAAACTATTTAGTGTATTACAGACAATATGGTAGACTATGTTATTGCTTGCTTGTTATCTTTACCATTTCTCCAGTAACTAAATTCCATGTGTTCAGTATAGTTTCAGAGAGACTGTTAATCATGGTGTCCCCAAATCCTCTTTCCTCCCCCACTCATTATTCACTCTTTGTCCTGGCAAGTGGCTAGTATAGGAATGAGCATATGGTCAGTGTCAGACCATCCACTCCCTTAGGAATCTTAATTTTCAGAATAGATTTAGAGAGGCAAAGGTAATTCTTTCTGTTTGTAGCACTCTGATAGCCTATCCCAATGCCCCTGCTTATTAGATCACTACTGTTATCCTAGATTCTATACTTTCAAGGAAGATTGATAAACATGATTAAACCTATATCTTTTCTTAAAGATTTTATTTATTTGAGAGAGAGAGAGTGTCAGAATGAGATAGAGAACACTAAATGGGATTAGAGGCAGAGGAGGAGGGAGAAGCAGACCTCTCACTGAGCAGCGAGCCTGATGTGGGGCTTGAGCCCAGAACCCTGGGATCATGACCTGAGCTGAAGGCAGACTCTTAACTGGATTGAGCCACCCATGTGCCCCGATAAACATGAATTATATTAAGAGCATGTGATTAGGTATTTACATCATGTCAAGCACTGTTCCAATAATTTTAAATACATTATCCCATTTAAATGTCACAACAAATGCTATAGGTAAATACTTTAGTGTCCTTGTTTCAGAGAAGTGGAAGTAGACTCAGAGAGGTAAGTGGTGGGGGTGGAATTTGGAACCAAGTATCTTATCCCAAAGCCTGTTTTCTTTACCACCTTGACACACTGACTGTTCCTTTGGTGCTGTGGGCTACCGCAGACCTAGTTCATGAATTTCTCTTTTAATGCTTTACTATTGTTGTTTTGTTTTAGTTCACTTAAGTAAGTCATAATTAAATTCTGTCATTTGCAAGGAAAAGACCTAAAAGATATATATTGGTACTGCAATTAAATTGTAGGTATAGACATCCAAAGACAACCAGGAACTATTGACCTAATGGTCAAACATTTCCATTTGTGAGAGAGAGATACTGTTAGACACATAGCACTGCCACTCAGCCCTAATAATGCTATAGAAATGGTGGAATGTGAGAAGGTAAATGCTGTGCAGTGCGTATAACAAACTATAGAAAGAAATCAACAGAATTTCAGCAAAAGCCCATTAGATCATGAAATGCAATTGGAGAATTACTGAGAAGGAGATTTGGGAGATTAAAATTATCATGGTCAAAAATTAATTATTATTTCTTTCTGAAATTACCTTTTAGTTGTTTTTTTTTTAAATTTATTTTTTATTTATTTTCAGCATAACAGTATTCATTATTTTTTCACCACACCCAGTGCTCCATGCAATCCGTGCCCTCTCTAATACCCACCACCTGGTTCTCTCAACCTCCCCCTCCCTCCCCCCCCACCCCGCCACTTCAAACCCCACAGATTGTTTTTCAGAGTCCTAGTCTCTCATGGTTCACCTCCCCTTCCAATTTCCCCCAACTCCCTTCTCCTCTCTAACTCCCCATGTTCTCCATGCTATTTGTTATGCTCCACAAATAAGTGAAACCATATGATAATTGACTCTCTCTGCTTGACTTACTTCACTCAGCATAATCTCTTCCAGTCCCATTAGTTGTTTTTTTTTTTTAATATATCCAACTGCTTTTTAAAAATCTTTTTAAAAAATTTTATTTATTTATTTGACAGAGAGATCACAAGTAGGCAGAGAGGCAGGTGGAGGGTGGGGAGGGGTGGGAAGCAGGCTCCCTGCTGAGCAGAGAGCCTGATATGGGGGAGGACCCCCCACTGAGCCACCCAGGTGCCCTTACCTTTTAGTTTTTACTTACTTTACTTACTTACCCTTCATTTTACACTCCACAGTAGTAGAGAATATAAACTCAAAGAGATCAACGGCCTTTTTCTGGCAGTCCTTGATACTTTTTCCAGAATATAAAATAGTTTCAAACATGCATGTTGCACAATAGCTGTATTTTGATTGCGTAAATTTTGGGCAAAGAAACTGGGAAAATATATGGGATGAATTTCCACCAGTGGGATTCCATTGCCAAAACAGTTTGAAATAATTATAAGTAAGATAGTCTACCATGTGAATGCCAATCTTTACCTTCCGGGTGATCCTAGTTCCATGAATTTTCTAATAGCGTGGCCATGGTTGGGTATGGTGGTTATGCAAAGGTTCAGTAACATTTTCATTCACAAAAGCTATTCTACTGTTGCCATTGGTGAAATTCATTTTGATAAAGGTCACACACAAATTTTGTAAGATATATTATTAAATAGCTTTTATTTTTTGTTTCTATTATGAATTAAAAATTCAATTATATTTCCTACTTGGTTATTTCTAGTACATAGGAATGTTGTGATATTTCGTATACTGAGCTTGTATCTGTTGACTTTGTTGAACTATCTTCCTAGTTATAATGGCTTGTTTATAGATACTATTGGATTTTAAAATTACATTTTAATTATTTCCTCTTAAATAAAAGCAAATAATTTTGTTTCTTTACTATTTTCTATTTCTAATTTTTATATCTTATTATTATTATTATTATTATTATTATTATTTTAGCTTTTGGAATGATTTTCTCTTTAAAAATTTTTTTTGTTAGATTTATTTTATTTTATTTTTTTAAATTTTCTTTTATTGTGTTATGTTAGTCACCATACAGTACATCATTAGTTTTTGATGTAGTGTTGCATGATTCATTGTTTGCATGTAATTGGTGATGGGTATTAAGGAAGGCATGGATTTCATGGAGAACTGGGTGTTATTTTTATTATTTTTAAATTAAAAATGTTTTACTTGAGTATAGTTGACACAAAATGTTATATTAACTTCAGGTGTACAGCACAGTGATTCAACTTCTTTATGTGTTACACTATGCTCACCATAAGTTTAGTTGCCATCTATCACTGTACAACACTATTATAATACCCTTGACATATTTCTGATGCTGTGCCTTTTATTCCAATGACTTACTCCTTCCATAACTGGAAACCCATATCTTCCTTTCCCTTTCACCCATTTTTGCCCATCCCATAACACCATCTCTCCTATGGCAACCACCAGTTTCTTCTCCATATTTATAGGTCTGATTCTGCTTTTCATTTGTTTGTGTTTTTTTCTTTTTTTCCTTTTTCTTTTCCTTTTTTAGATTCCACACATGAGTAAATCTGGTATTTGTTTTTCTCAGTCTGACCAGTTTCACTTAGCATAATACCTTCTGGTTCCATCCATGTTGTCCCAAATGCCATGATTTCATCCTTTTTATGCTGTGTAACATTCCTCTCTCTATATGGCTATATACATATGTATATATTGACATACACACACACATACAAACACACCATATGTTCTTTATCCATTCATCTATTGATGGACACTTAGGTTCCTTCCATATCTTGACTATTATAAATGATGTTGCAATAAACACAGGGATACATATGTCTTTTTTAAATTGAAATTCAATTAGCCAAATATAATACATCATTAGATTTTGATAATATTTGAGGATTTATTAGTTGTGTATAACACCCAGTGTTCATCATATCACCCAGTTACCCCATCCCCCCATCAAGTATTCCAGAGTCAAGAGTCTCATATGGTTTGTCTCCCTCTCTGATTTCTTCCTATTCAGTTTTCCCTCCCTTCCCCTATTGTCCTCTGCACTATTCCTTACGTTCCATATATGAGTGAAACCATATGATAATTGTCTTTCTCTGATTGACTTATTTCACTTAGCATACTACCCTCCAGTTCCATCCATGTAGATGTAAATGCTAGATTTATATACCTTTTTGAACTAGTGTTTTCACTTTTGAGGGGTAGATACCCAGTAGTGGAATTATTGGATAATATGGTATTCCTATTTTTAATTTTTTCCCTGTTTTCAACAGTGGATGTACCAGTTTACATTCCTACCAACGGTATACAAGAGTTTTTCTCCACATCCTTGCCAATACTTGTTATTTATTGTGCTTTTATTTTAGCCATTCTGACAGGTGTAAAGTGGTTATATCATTGTGGTTTTGATTTGCATTTCCCTGATAATGACTTATTTTGAGCATCTTTTCATGTGTCTGTTGCCATCTGTATGTCCTCTTTAGAAAAATTTCCTCTGCCTACTTTTTGTTTTTGCTTTTTTTGGTGCTGAGTTGTACATGTATTTCACTTTTAAAGTTAATTCAGTGGCCAGAATTCTTGTACAAACATCTTTTTATTGGAATCAGTGAGAAAGCTTAAGTTTCAACATTAAAAATAATCTTTGTTCTGTTTTTAATCAGTACCTTTAATTTAAGAATTCTCTCTTAATTATATTTTGCTAAGAATTGGTGTAAAATTTTATCAGATGCTTTTCTGTTTCCATTGAGGACCAGGACTCTTTTCTTCCATTTAATAATATATAGTGTCTGTCACATAGAGCATGCAATAAATACATACTGAATAAAAAATAAATTCATTGAAATAGTCATATGGTTTTATTTTTCTAAGTTTTTATTTAAATTCCAGTTGCTTAATGTCAGTATAATATTAGTTTCAGGTGTAAAATGTAATGATTCAGCAATTAAAACAATACTCATTGCTCCTGACAACAAGTGTATTCCTTGATCCCCATCAACTATTTCATCTGTCTCCTCACCCTCACCCCTCTGGTAACCATCAATTTGTTCTCTATAGTTAAAAGTCTGTTTCTTGGTTGGCCTCTCTCTCTGTATTTTCTTTTCCCTTTGCTCTTGTTTTTTTTTTTTTTTTGTTTGTTTCTTAAATTCCATATATAAGTGAAATCATATAATATTTGTCTTTTTCTGGCTGACTTATTTTGCTTAGCATTATACTCTCTAGTTCCAGCTATGTTCTTGCAAATGGCAAGATTTCTTTTTTTTATGGCTGAATAATATTCCATCGTGTGTATATACCACATCTTCTTTATCCATTCATCTGTTAATGGACATTTGGGCCACTTCCATAGTTTGGCTATTATAAATAGTGCTGCAGTAAATATAGCAATGCATGTATCCCTTTGAATTAGGGTTTTTGTATTTTTTGAGTTAATACCCAGTAGTGTGATTACTGGATTATAGGGGATGTCCACTCTTACCACTTATATTTGCATGGCGCTGAAAGTCCTAGTCACAGTGATCAGGCAACAAAAAGAAAAAAGAGGGCATCCAAATTGGCAAGGGAGAAGTTAACCTTTTACTATTTG
Source organism: Mustela nigripes (assembly GCF_022355385.1). Classification (NCBI taxonomy): domain Eukaryota; kingdom Metazoa; phylum Chordata; class Mammalia; order Carnivora; family Mustelidae; genus Mustela; species Mustela nigripes. The sequence goes on along the minus strand of NC_081562.1, from coordinate 83,631,005 downwards.
CAGAAGACATAGTTCACTATATAGAAAATTCAAAAGACTCCACCAAAAAAAATTGCTTGAAATGATACACAAATTCAGTAAAGTCACAGGATAAAAAAAATCAGTGTACAGAATACTGTTGCATTTCTATACACCAATAATGAAACAGCAGAAAGAGACATCAAGGAATCAATCTCATTTACCATTGTGCCAAAACCCATAAGATATCTAGGAAAAAACCTAACCAAAGAGGTAAAAGATCTGTACTCTGAAAACTATAAAACACTGATGAAAGAAATTGAAGATGATATAAAAAAAATGGAAGGACATTCCATGTTCATGGATTAGAAAAACAAATATTGTAAAAATGTTTATACTGCCGAAAGTAATCTACGCATTTAATGCAATCTCTATCAAAATATCACTGGCATTTTTCACAGAGCTAGAACAAAGAATCCTAAATTTTATGTGTTTTTTTTTTTTAAATACTAAATTGTATAAGTAGGTGTTCTGGTGTTGAAGAATCTTTGCATTGATATCACCCTATTTAGGTGGAGTAGTAAAGACTGAATTAGCTTTTTCCAATATTTAACTTAGGAATTTCCCATTTATGTTCATAAATGAGATAGTATAATATTTTTCTTACACTTACCTGGTCTTGTCTTTTCAGCAGCATTATTGAGATTATGTTTCACACATCACAAGGTCACCTATTCAAAGCATACAATTCAGGTCACAGTAGTGGGGTATGGATCAAGTCCCATACCTCATCCTGGGCACCTGGGCACCCTTAGGGAAGGGCTGCTGCCAGATTGGGCACTGCTGCTGACCTGGACACACTCAAGCCTGTGTGGTGAGGAGCAAGGCTCTTCTGAAGAGCTGCAGTAGTAGGCGGCAGCTGAGTCACTGGTGGGCAGGTGCTACCCATAGATGAAGTGGATCTTCCATGGAACTTTGGACCCTTGCCTAAGCCCCAGTGGGACCTTCACTGAGCCAGCCCAGGTATGACTGACATCAGGAAAAAACCCCTGTAGGCTTTTGAGCAGAACCCACCTTGGAGGGAGACTCCAAGCATACTGCAAAGTATAGTTGCCTACATTTGCTTCTGTGAGGGGCAGTATTGTCCTCCCGCTCCAAATCCAGGTCCTGATCTTTACACAATGGAAGACAAAGGATTTGGGCGATAGTGAATTGGACTCAATTTTTTTAAATAGGCAAATTCCTGCCACTACAAAATTCCCTTTGATCTAGGGTACTTAATTGCCACCTTTCGGCTTGAGAGTTTCTAAAAGGCAGTTCTGGTCTCAAGTGTATGTGTATGTGCCTATAGTTCTGAGGTTCAGCCAATGCTGGACATGGAACAGTCAGTGGCAGCAGGGCTGTGTTTTATTTATTTTTATTTATTAATTAATTTATTATTGTCTCTCTCATTCTTTCTTTTTAAGTTATGTTATGTTAGTCACCATACAGTACATCATTAGTTTTTGATGTAGTGTTCCAAGACTCATTGTTTATGTATAATACCCAGTGCTCCATGCTATACATGCCCTCCTTATATCCACTACCAGGCTGACCCATCCCCCGAACCCCCTCCCCTCTAAAACCCTCAGTTTGTTTCTTGGAGTCCATAGTCTCTCATGGTTGTGTTTTAAATGGTCTTCTGCATATGGTGGAATCTTGCATATTTTTAGAATTTTGTAAAGCCATTTTATAATAAATGAGAATCTCTGGTAGGAGAAAACAAACAAACAAAACCAAGCATACAATTGAGTGGTCTCTAGCACATTCACAGAGTTATGCAGTCCTTAATACAACCCAATCTTCAAATATTTTCATCACTTCAAATAAATTCAATACCCATGTGCAGTTACTCTCCATTCTCTCTCCCCAGCTCCTGCCATAGACAGTCACTAATCTACTTTTTGCCTATATTAATTTGTCTATTCTAGAAATCTGATATTGGCATCGTTAGCATGCTTGCTTTCATCTATGTGTTTTCTTTTCTTTTTAAAGATTTTATTTATTTTTTTGAGAGAGAGAGAGAGACACAGCGAGAGAGGGAACACAAACAGAGGAGTGGGAGAGGGAGAAGCAGGCTTCCCACTGAGCAGGGATTCGGGGCTCCAACCCAGGACCCTGGGATCATGACTTGAGCCAAAGGCAGATGCTTAACCAACTAAGCCACCCAGGTGCCCCTCATCTTTGTATTTTCTCCTTTTAAATTTAAATTCCATTAGCCAACATATAGTACATCATTAGTTTTTGATGTAATCTTCAATAATTCAGTACTTGCATATAACATCCTTGCATTTTCTTAATATATTTGCATAAAAAAGGAACTATCACTTCCTTGAAGGCTTTATAAAATTTGCCTTTTAAAATTGTGAGGAATTCTTGTCTTTTTGTTGTTATTAGGGAAGGAAAATTTTGAATACCAATTTAATTCCTTTAATAATTAGTGATATATTTGGGTTTCATATACCAATTTAATTCCTTTAATAATTAGTGATATATTTGGGTTTCATATTTATTCGTGAATCAATTTTAGTGATTTGTAATTTTTGTCTATTTCCATTTGATTTTTAAAATTTCATTGGCATTTTGATACTTATAATATTCTAATATTTTTGCAAGCTTTTTCAGCATTCATTTATTTTGAGAATAAAAATATTTCAAACATACAGCAAAGTTGAAAGAATTTTACAGTGAATATCTACAGAACCACATCTAAATTTTACTATTAACTTTTTTTTTTTTTTTTTTTACTTCTTCTAATGTCCTCTGTGTTATTCCTTATGCCCCACAAGTGAGTGAAACCATATGATAATTGACTCTTTCTGCTTGGTTTATTTCACTCAGCATAATATCCTCCAGTCTCATTCATGTTGTACAAAAGTTGGGTATTCATCCTTTCTGATGGAAGCATAATATTCCATTGTATATATGGACCATATCTTCTTTATCCATCCATCTGTCGAAGGGCATCTTGGCTCTTTCCACAGTTTGACAAGTGTGACCATTGCTGCTAGGAACACTGGGGTACATATGGCCCTCCTTTCACTACATTTGTATCTTTGGGGTAAATACCCAGTAGTGCAATTGAAGGGTCATAGGGTAGCTTTATATTTAATTTCTTAAGGAATCTCCACACTGTTTTCCAAAGTGGCTGCACTAACTTGCATTCCCACTAACAGTTTAAGAAGAGGGTTCCCCTTTCTCCACATCCTCTCCAGCACATGTTGTTTACTGACTTGTTAATTTTGGCCATTCTAACTGATATAAGGTAGTATCTCAATGTGTTTTGGATTTGAGTCTTCCTGATGGCTAATGATGATGAAGATTTTTTCATGGGTCTGTTAGCCATTTGTATGTCTTCATTGGAGAATTGTCTGTTCATGTCTTTTGCCCATTTTTTGACATGATTATATGTTGTTTTGAGGGTTGAGTTTGAGGAGTTCTTTATAGATTTTGGATACCTGCCTTTTGTCTGTAATGTCATTTGCAAATATCTTCTCCCATTCTGTGGGTTTCCTCTTTGTTTTGTTGACTGTTTCCTTTGCCATGCAGAAGCTTTTCAATCCACCTTTTAAAAGCACATTTTAAAAAAATTACATTTGTACACATCACCCTAATTAGTAAATACTTCAGCATGTATATCATTAACTAGAGTTCAAAATTTGACTACACCTTCTCTTTTTCTTTTGAGGTTAAATATACATGCTGAAATGTTAAGAGTGTTATTTTATGAATTTTGATATATGCAAACTGCTGCATAACTCAAAACCTATTGAGATATAAAGCATTACTCAAATTACCCACACCCAAGCAGAGTACTTCATATCATTTCCAGTCAATTCTTTTTCCACACTCATTAACCACTGAACTGCTTTTTCCACTATAGATTGATCTTGCCTTTTACAAAACATCATATAAACAGAATCATATACTGTGTGAAAGTATTTGTCTTTCTCTCTCTGACTTATTTCAGTTAGCATAATACCCTCAGGGTACATACATGCCCTTGCCTAAGGAAACATGTCTAGTAAGATGTTGCTACAGCTGAGATCAAAGAGATTGCTGCCTGTTTCTCTTCTAGGATTTTGATTGTTTCCTGTCTCACATTTAGTCTCTAATCCATTTTGAATTTATTTTTGTGTATGGTAAAGAAAGTGATCCAGTTTCATTCTTTTGTATTTTGCTGTCCAGTTTTCCTAACACCATTTGTTGAAGAGACTGTCTTTTTTCCATTGGATACTCTTTCCTGCCATGTTGAAAATTTGTTGACCATAGAGTTGTAGGTCCATTTCTGGGTTTTCTATTCTGTTCCATTGATCTATGGGTTTTTATTCTAGTCTTGATGACTGTAGCTTTGTAATATAGCTTGAAATCCAAAATGTGGTGCCTTCATCTTTTCTTTTCTTTTTCAAGATTGCTTTGGCTATTTGGGGTCTTTTGCAGTTCCATACAAATTTTAGGATTGTTTGTTCTATCTCTGTGAAAAATGCTGTTGGCTTTTTTTTTTTTTAATCAGGATTGTACTAAATATATAAGTTGCTTTGGGTAGCACAGACATTTTAACAATATGTTTTCTTCCATCCTGTGAGCACGGAGTATTTTTCCATATATTTGTGTTCTGTTCAATTTGTTTTATGTTTTCTATAGTTTTCAGAGTACAAATCTTTAACCTCTTTGGTTAGGTTTGTTCTTGGGTATCTCACAGTGTTGGGTGCAATTGTAAATGGGATCAATTCCTTGATTTCTCTTTTTGCTGCTTCATTATTAGTATATAGAAATACAACAGATTTTTGTACATTGATTTTGTGTCCTGAAATTTCACTGAATTCATGTATCAGTTCTAGCAATTGTTTGGTGAGGTCTTTTGGGTTTTCTATGAAGAGTATCATGTCATCTGCAAGTTGTGAAAGTTTGACTTTTTACTTGCCAATTTGGATGCCATTTATTTTATTTTATTATTTCATTTCATTCATTTCATTATTTCATTTCATTTCAATTATTTTTGTTCTGATTGCTCTGGCTAGGACTTACAGTATTCTGTTTTAACAGCTTTTCTGAGGCATAATTTGTTTATAATAACTGTATAATTTGATAAACTTTGACATATATATGTGTGTATTTGTGACCACAATACAAATATTTCCTTATGCTGCTTTGTTATCCTTCCCTCTCACCCCTGGCCAAAATTCCAATAATCTACAAATTCTGTTATTTCTGGATCACCTTCAAATGATTGATTTTTTTTTATACTCATTAAGGGTTGCACTTTACTTTCTCTTTACATGCCTAAGAGTTTTTTTTAATTGTGATATTATGATATCAGACAATTTTACCATGCCACATGCTTGGTATTTTTTTGAATTCCAAAAAGCATTACTGAACTTCATTCTGGGAACAGTTAGGTTACTTTCAGCTCTTGTTAGATAAAACCATAATGGTATTTAATCAAGTATTTTGTTGTTGTTTAATCACGTTTTAATTTTCCTTACCATTGAGACAATACCCTACTGAGTACTCTTAACTGATTGGGGAAGAAATCACAAAGGACCAGTGAAGGCAATTGCCAGATAGATAAGTGCATAGAGGAGTAGAGAAGGGAGGTGGGGTACAAAACAAACTAACAAAACCCAAACTGAAATCAGTCTGCGACAGAAATATATTGCATTTCTATACATTAATAATGAAGCAAGCAGAGAGAGAAATTAAGAAAACAATCCCATTTGCAATTGTACCAAAATTAATAGAATACCTAGGAATAAACTTAACCAAAGTTCTGTACTCTGAAAACTATAAAAACTGATGAAACAAACTGAAGGTGACACAAAGAAATGGAAAGACATTCCATGCTCAGGGGTTGGAAGAATTATATTGTTAAAATGTTTGTACTACCAGAAACCTTCTACAGATTTAAAGCAATATCTACCAAGATACCAAAAGAATTTTTCACAGAACTAGAAAAAACAATCGTAAAATTTGTATGAAACCACAAAAGACTCTGAATAGCCAAAGCAACCTTGAGAAAGAAAAACAAAACTGGAGGTATCACAATTCAGACTTTAAGTTAGATTACAAAGCTATAGTAATCAAACCAGTATGGTACTGGCACAAAAGGAGGCACACAGATCAATGGAACAGAATAGAGAATCTGGACATAAACCCACAATTATATGGTCAATTAATCTTTCACAAAGGAGGAAATAATGAGCAATGGGAAAAAAGACAGTCTCTTCAATAAATGGTGTTGGAAAAATTCGACAGCTACATACAAAAGAAAGAAACTGGACAATTTCTTGTACCATACACAAAAATAAATTCAAAATGGATTAAAGACCTACATGTGAGACCTGAAACTGTAAATATTCTTGAAGAGAGCACAGGCATCAATTACTTTTACATTGGCTGTAGCAACATCTTTGTAAATTTGTCTCTTGAAATAAGGCAAGTAAAAGTGAGAATAAACTATTGGGACTACATCAAAATAAAAAGGTTTTGCACAGCAAAGGATACAATCAACACAACTCAAGGACAAGCTATTGAATGGGAGAAGATGTTTGCAAATGACATATCAGATAAGGAGCTAGTATTCAAAATACATAAAGAATTTATTAAATTCAACACCCCAAATCCAATAATCCAATTGAAAATGGGCATAAACAGCCATTTATCCAAGGAAGACATACAAATGGTCAACAGACACATGAAAAAAACGTTCGACATCACTTGGCATCAGAGAAATACAAATCAAAACCACAATAAGATAACACCTCACACTCATCAGAATGGCTAAAATTAACAAGTCAGGAAACAACAAATATTGGCAAGGACGGGCAGAAAGGGGAACCATCTTGCACTGTTGGTGGGAATGGAAGCTGGTACAGCCACTCTGGAAAGCAGTATGGAGGTTCCTCAAGAAGTTAAAAATAGAGCTATCCTACAGCTCAGCAATTAGGTATTTACCCCAAATATACAAATATGATGATCTGATACACACATGCACAATGGAGTATTAGTCATCAGAAAGGATGAATATTCACCATTTACATCCACATGGATGCAATGGGAGGGTATTATGCTAAGCAAAATAAATCAATCAGAGAAAGACAATTAGTATATGGTTTCATTCTTATGTGGAATATAAGAAACAGTGTAGAGTATCATAGGGGAAGGGAGGGAAAATTGAGTGGGAAGTAATCAGAGAGGGAGAAAAACTCTTAACTATAGGAAATGAACTGAGGGTTTCTGGAGGGGAGGTGAGTAGGTGGATGGGGTAATTGAGTGATAGGAATTAAGGAAGACATGTAATGTGATGAGCACTGAGTGTTACATGCAACCGATGGATTATTGAACTCTACATATGAAACTAATGATGTACTATATGATGGCTAATTGAATTTAAACTTAAAAAGCAATAGAATGAAGTGGTGGTGACTGGTGAAGAGAGAAATTCCCATTACAGGCCAGAGATGGAGAGCTGGAAAGCGCACCACTCCTATCCACCCAACAAGAAAATAGCTAGACACACTGTAATAGATTAACAACTGCAACTCCTGAAACCATAAGCAGGTTATAGGGCAAACAGCTAATCTGAAATTTGGAGAGAGACAAATACCTGCATGGGTAACAAGGTTTAACTAGGATAGATACTAAGAAAAGCCATCTAAATTGGTATGAAGAATAAACACAATATTTTTAATGAATTCCTAAAGGCTGAGTGTGGGCTAGTGTGAGAATACAAAACCTCTGTTGGCTGCAGAGAGGTTCACACTCTCCTACAGACTTTTCCCTGAGAAATGTAAAGAAACAAAGAGTACTCTAAAAAAGCCTCCCTGTGGTAGGGGTAGGGGAACAGCAGTTGATGCAAAAACTCCGCCTAGACCCTTCTTTTCTATTTCCATTATGGAACAAAAACCTTAACCTTAATCTGCACAGAGTATATCATCAAAACCTTTGCGGGTAAAATTTCTTTGTACCTTGGGGAATGGAAAAGAAGGAGAAATGTGGAGTACTACCCATGAGAAAAGAAAAGGATTTTGTGCTAGAGAAAATACATACATTACCTAGAGAGGTACAAATATAAGAATTACAGCAGCCTCTTGTGGTTGCCAAAGATGGGAGATTGGGAGGTGGGAGAAATGGGTGTGGGCATCAAAAGATAAAAAGAAAAAAAAAAAAAAAGAAGGTAATCTGGGTGGCTCAGGCAGTTAAGTGTCTGACTCTTGACTTCAGCTCAGGTCTTGATCTTAGAGTTGTAAGTCCAAGCCCCACAGTCAGGCCCAGCATGGAACCTACTTAAAAAAAAAAAAAAAAAAAAAAAAAAAAAAAAAAAAAAAAAAAAAAAGAAAGAAATTCAATACTAACATCCTTTTATATTTTAAATTTCTTTTCAGCGTAACAGTATTCATTGTTTTTGCACCACCCCCAGTGCTCCATGCAATACATGCCCTCCTTATTACCCACCACATGGTTCCCCCAACCTCCCGCCCCCCACCCCTTCAAAACCGTGTGGTGAAAAAATAATGAATACTGTTTTTCTGAAAATAAATTGAAAAAATTAAAAAAAAAAAGCCCTCAGGTTGTTTTTCAGAGTCCATAGTCCCTCATGATTCACTTCCCTTTCCAATTTCCCTCAATTCCCTTCTCCTCTCCATCTCCCCTTGTCCTCCATGCTATTTGTTATGCTCCACTAACATCCTTTTTAAAAAGGAAAAAGAAAATTACAGCAGAATTCCCATTAAAACCACGTAACTGAGAAGAGAGTAGAGTGAAATCTTTAAAGTGCTGCAAGAAAGAAATCGTCAACAAATAACTGTCTACCCAACAAAGATAACCTTTAAAATTAAAGAATAAACAAAGATTTTCTAGGCAAACACAACATTGAGAGACTACATTGCCAATATATATATTGAAAGTATGACCTACTTTATAAAAAGTTAAGTGAGGTTTCTCAGGTACATGGAATATTATATAAGCTAAGACTTTGGACTAGTATAAAAAATGAAGGGAAGTTAAAGTTTTGTACTATAAAAGTTTTGGACTACAACAAAGAAACAGAAAAAACTGCTGGGCTAAAAAATTGGGGATGGCCACATAGAAAAGCATTGGAAACATTTTACCTGTGTCACCCTATCCCCAAAGCAGCTCAGTTTCAGGAGGGATCTCCTCAGAGGAATTTCATCCCATGGGGAAAAGGAGAACAGTAGGATGCCAGCAAACCTCCCTGCTGTGGATGTTTGCAGTCTTTGCTACTGAAGATTCCCACAGTACAGGGCTTATCCTAGCTCATGGAGCTGCAGGAAGTCCCCACCACTGCATCTTCTCCCTGGGTCTGGAGATGTTGCTGTGGTGAGACTTGCCATCAGGGACCCCAATCACTGCTGTGCCCCACTTTCTGGGATCAGGATGCTATAGTACCTTGCCATTTATGGGACCAGAAGTGCTGATTCTCTGTGCCCTGCTTCTGGTCCCAGGTCATAGCTTTGTCCTGCCATTACAAAGGCAGCCACTACTTCTCCGAGTTCTACCTCTTGGCTCCCAAATAACTCTTTGACCACCATTACTTGAGCTATGTTGCTGCTGCTCTGAGCTCTCCCCCCAGATCACAGGTTATGGGTTTGACTTTGTCACTACAGGAACCCAGCCACCACTGCTCTGCAATCTGACATGCAGCTTTAATGGACTACCACTGGAAACATGCTCCTGTTGTTCTGCAGTTGCCTTCTGGGGCCCAAGTTGAGACTTTGACCCCATCATCCATAGGCTGTGCTGCTACTACACCCTGCTGCCTTGGTCCAAGGCACTGCTAATTCTCAGTCTGATGCTACTATTTCTTCTTCCTTCCTGATCAATTATGACAAGCTGTAGAGACCCAGAGCCTTGTTCCATGGAAGGTTTGCACACTCTCACACCTTAGGCACCAGTACCAGTGCAACAGCAAGTATATTTGTGCCAGGACACTGTGGCAGTTCTACATGCACCTGATCCTAGCACCCCAAATCTGCTACCACTTTAAGTGCCAGCATGCCAGATCAAGCACCAAGAGTGATCCCTTTGATTAGAACTTCTTCCCATGGGCAAAAGAGGGCAACAAGAAGATCCCAGAAGGTTTCCTCTGAGAATAGTAATAGCCATAGCCACCCCTGCCATCCACAGGAACTCTGCAGTCTTGGCCACAAAAGACTTCCACAGTCTGTGCCAGTGTTGACCTCAGATGATGGAGCTGCACAGAGACTATGCTTCCCTGCCCTCCCAGGAACCAAAGACATTGCATCCCACCCAACCAGTGCCATTGCAGTGATCTTCAGCTGAAGATATTCCCAGCGAAGCCAGTCCAAAATGGATGGAAGAGGTGACTACATCCTCAAATATGCAGACATCAATGCAAAGCCATCAGAAACATGAAAAAGCAAGGAAAGGTGACACCACTAAAGGAACACAATAGTTTTCTAGTAACTGATCCTCCAAAAAATAGAAATCTGTAAATTATCAGAAAAAGAATTCAAAATAATTATTTTAAGGAAATTAGTTGAGATTCAAGAGAACACGAATAGAAAATTCAATGACCTCCTGAAAACAATATATGAAAAAAAATGGTAAGTTAATAAAGAGGTAGAATCATAGAAGAGAACCAAATAGCAATTCTGGAGCTGAAGAATGCAATGAATGACATGAAAAATGCAATAGAGAGCTTTAACATCAGGCTCAGGCAGAAGAAAGAATCTGTAATCTGGAAAATAGAGCTCTTGATATCCAGTAAGAGGAAAAAAGAAATTACAGTGAAATAAGTCAAGCAGAGAGAGTCAATTATCATATGGTTTCACTTATTTGTGGAACATAACAAATAACATGGAAGACATGGGGAGATGGAGAGGAGAAGGGAGTTGAGGGAAATTGGAAGCGGAGGTGAACCATGAGAGACTATGGACTCTGAAAAACAACCTGAGGGTTTTGAAGGGGCAGGGGTGGGAGGTTGGGGGAGCCAGGTGGTGGGTAATAAGGAGGGCACGCATTGCATGGAGCACTGGGTGTGGTGCAAAAGCAATGAATACTGTTACACTGAAAAAAATAATAATAATAAAAAGAGTGTAGAAGCCTATATGAATTATGGGCAAATATCACAAAGGGTAATATTTGCATTATGGGAGTCCTAGAGGAAAAGAGGGAACAAAATCTTATCTGAAGAAATAATGGCTGCAAACTCCAAATCTGGGGAAAGCTATGATCAACCAGGTACATAAAGCTCAAAGATCCTCCAAAGAATTGAACCCAAGGAGATCTTGGGTGAGATACATTATGATCAAGTTCTCTAAAATCAAAGACAAAAAGGAAATTTTAAAGGCAGCAATAGAAAAAAACACTCAACACATTCAAGGCAATCCCAATAAGACCAAGATTTCTCAGCTGTAACCTTCTACCCAGGAGAGAGTGGAATTATATATTCAAAATATTCAAAGAAAAAAAACTCTCAACAGGAAACTCTTTACTCAGCAAAGTAAGTTGTTCTTCAGAAATGAAAGAGGGATAAAGACTTTCCTACAGAAAAAAAAAAAAATCTGAGGGAATTTTGTCACTGCTAGACATGCCTTACAAAAGAATGCTAAAGGGAAATAAAAATTCTGAGACAAACAAAAATGGAAACACAGAGCTGGAAAAAGAACAAGAAAGAAACCCTAAGCCCAGCAGGAGAAGAGAAATCATAAAGATCAGAGCAGAAATCAATGAAATAGAAACCAAAAAAACAATAGAACAAATCAACGAAACTAGGAGCTGGTTCTTTGAAAGAATTAATAAAATTGATAAACCCCTGGCCCGACTTATCAAAAAGAAAAGAGAAAGGACCCAAATAAATAAAATCATGAATGAAAGAGGAGAGATCACAACTAACACCAAAGAAATACAAACTATTATAAGAACATACTATGAGCAACTCTACGGCAATAAATTTGACAATCTGGAAGAGATGGATGCATTCCTAGAAACATATAAACTACCACAACTGAGCCAGGAAGAAATAGAAAGCCTGAACAGACCCATAACCAGTAAGGAGATTGAAACAGTCATTAAAAATCTCCAAACAAACAAAAGCCCAGGGCCAGACGGCTTCCCGGGGGAATTCTACCAAACATTTAAAGAAGAACTAATTCCTATTCTCCTGAAACTGTTCCAAAAAATAGAAATGGAAGGAAAACTTCCAAACTCATTTTATGAGGCCAGCATCACCTTGATCCCAAAACCAGACAAGGATCCCACCAAAAAAGAGAGCTATAGACCGATATCCTTGATGAACACAGATGCGAAAATACTCAACAAAATACTAGCCAATAGGATTCAACAGTACATTAAAAGGATTACTCACCACGACCAAGTGGGATTTATTCCAGGGCTGCAAGGTTGGTTCAACATCCGCAAATCAGTCAATGTGATACAACACATCAATAAAAGAAAGAACAAGAACCATATGATACTCTCAATAGATGCTGAAAAAGCATTTGACAAAGTACAGCATCCCTTCCTGATCAAAACTCTTCAAAGTGTAGGGATAGAGGGCACATACCTCAATATCATCAAAGCCATCTATGAAAAACCCACCACAAATATCATTCTCAATGGAGAAAAACTGAAAGCTTTTCCGCTAAGGTCAGGAACACGGCAGGGATGTCCATTATCACCACTGCTATTCAACATCGTACTAGAGGTCCTAGCCTCAGCAAATTAAAAAAAAATAAAAATAAAATAAAATATCTGACAAAAAAAAAAAAATGGAAACACAGAATGCCATACCTTATGAAGTGCAGCAAAAGCAGCTCTGTGAGGGAAAATTTTTTTTTGATATCCAATATGATTTTTTTTAATTTTTTATTTTTTATAAACATATATTTTTATCCCCAGGGGTACAGGTCTGTGAATCACCAGGTTTACACACTTCACATCACTCACCAAAGCACATACCCTCCCCAATGTCCATAATCCCACCCACTTCTCCCAAACCCCCTCCCCCCAGCAACCCTCAGTTTGTTTTGTGGGATTAAGAGTCACTTATGGTTTGTCTCCCTCCCAATTCCATCTTTTTTCATTGATTATTCTTCTACCCACTTAAGCCCCCATGTTGCATCACCACTTCCTCATATCAAGGAGATCATATGATAGTTGTCTTTCTCTGTTTGACTTATTTCGCTAAGCATGATACGCTCTAGTTCCATCCATGTTGTCGCAAATGGCAAGATTTCATTTCTTTTGATGGCTGCATAGTATTCCATTGTGTATATATACCACATCTTCGTGATCCATTCATCTGTTGATGGACATCTAGGTTCTTTCCATAGTTTGGCTATTGTGGACATTGCTGCTATAAACATTCGGGTGCACGTGCCCCTTTGGTTCACCACGTTTGTATCTTTAGGGTAAATACCCAGTAGTGCAATTCCTGGGTCATAGAGCAGTTCTATTTTCAACATTTTGAGGAACCTCCATGCTGTTTTCCAGAGTGGCTGCACCAGCTTGCATTCCCACCAACAGTGGAGGAGGGTTCCCCTTTCTCCGCATCCTCGCCAGCATCTGTCATTTCAGACATTTCTGCAAAGAAGACATCCAGATGGCCAACAGACACATGAAAAAGTGCTCCATATCACTCGGCATCAGGGAAATACAAATCAAAACCACAGTGAGATATCACCTTACACCAGTCAGAATGTGAGGGAAATTTTTAAAGCACCTATATTGAGAAAAAAAGAAAGATCTCAAACAACTTAAACTTACCTGTCAAGGAAATAGAAAAGAAAGGACAAAATAAGATCAGAAACAAATGAAATGAAGACTAGGAAGACAATAGAGACAATAAACCAAACTGAGTGTTGGTTTTTTGAAAAGATAAAATTGACAAACTTTTGATAACCTTAAAAGAAAGAACTGGTTCATAAATGAAAAAGGAGACATTACAACTGATATCACAGAATATAAGAATCATGAGAGACTATGTGAATAATTATATGCTAACATATTAGATAATTTAGAAAAAATAGATAAATTCCTAGAAACATATTAGTTACCAGACAGAATTGTGAAGTAATAGAAAATCTGAAAAAGCAATAATGAGAAAAGATTGAATCAGTAATCAAAAATCTCCCAACAAATAAAATTCTGATACCAGATAGCTTTACAGGTGAATTCTGCAAAAGATTTAAAGAATTAATGCAGTTCTTCTCAAACTCTACCAAGAAACTGAAGAGGAAGGAACACTTCCAAATGCATTTTATGAAGACAGCATTACCTTGATGCCAAAGCTAGACAAGGACACTTCATGAAAGAACATTATAGGTCCATATCCCTGATAAACATAGATGTAAAAATCCTCAAGAAACACTAGCAAACTGAATTAAGAGCACACTAAGAAGATCATATGTCATCAAGTGGGATTCACCCCTGGTATAAAAAAAATGGTTGAACATCTGCAAATCAATCAGTGTGATACACCATAACAACACAATGAAGAATAAAAATCTTCACAATCACTTCAGTAGATGTAGAAAAAGAATTTGACAAAATACAACATTCTTTCATTATATACTAAAAAAACTCTCAGTGAATTTGCTATTGAAGGAATGTTTCCCAACATAACAGTGTCCATTTAACCAGGGAGGTGAAAGCCTGAAAGTTGAAAACTATAAGACTTTGATGAATAAATTAAAGAAGACATAAATAAATGGAAAGATATGCTGTGTTGTGTTCTTGAATCAGAAGAATTAATAATGTTAAAATGTCCAAACTATGCAAAGCGATCAGATGCAATGCAATCTTTATAAAAATTCCAATGGCATTTTTCAAAGAAAGAGAAAGAACTATCCTAAAATGTCTGTGGAACCACAAAGGGCCCCAAATAACCAAATCAATCTTTTTTTTCAATTTATTTATTTTCAGAAAAACAGTATTCATTATTTTTTCACCACACCCAGTGCTCCATGCAATCCATGCCCTCTATAATACCCACCACCCGCTATCCCAACCTCCCACACCCCCGCCACTTCAAACCCCTCAGATTGTTTTTCAGAGTCCATAGTTATTTTACTATTTTTTCAGTGTTCCAAGGTTCATTGTTTATGCACCACACACAGTGCCCCATGTGATACATGCCCTCCTTAATACCCACCATCAGGCTTACCTATCCCCCCACCTCTTTCCCCTCCAAAACAACAGGACATATATGTCCCTTTAGTATTTTTGTATCCTTTGGGTAAATATCCAATAGCACAATTCCTGAATCATATGGTAGTTCTATTTTTCATTTTTTGAGGAACCTCCATACTATTTTCCAGAGTGGTTGCACCAGTTCACATTCCCACCACCATTGTAAGAGGGTTCCCCTTACTCCAAATCCTGGCCAAAATCTGTTGTTTCTAGTGCTGTTGATTTTAGCCATTCTGACAGGTGTGAGGTGATGTCTCATTGTAGTTTCAATTTGTATTTCCCTGATGGAGAGAAAAAAGAAAATGAATTCTTAAATAAGACATCAAAATCACAGGCAGCAAAAGCTAAAATATTTATACAAGGGGGATTATACCAGACTAAAGATATTCTGCATCACAAAAGAAACAATGTATAAAATGAAAAGGCAAATAAAGAATGGGAAAAATATTATCAAATCACATATTTGTAAAGGGGTTACTATCCAAAATATATAAGGAATTCATACAACTCTATGGCAAAAAAGTAAATAACCCAATTAAAAATGGGCTTAAAATATAGTCCTTTAGTTTTTGTCTTAGAAACTCTTTATCTCTCCTTCTATTCTGAATGAAGGTCTTGCTGAATAAAGTACTCTTGGTTGCATATTTTTCCCATTTAGCACCTTGAATATATCATGCCAGTCCTTTCTGGCATGCCAGGTCTCTGTAGACAGGACTGCTGCTAGCTTTATGTGTCTACCCTTGTAGGTTACCGCTTGTTCTGAATTGCTTTCAGAATTTTCTCTTTATCTTTGTAACTTGAAAAAGTTTCACTATAATATGTCAATGTGTTGACCTACTTTTGTTGATTTTGAGGGGAATTCTTTGTGCCTCTGGGACTAGAAAGCCTGTTTACTTCCCCAGATTGGGAAGTTCTCAGCTATATTTTGTTCAAATAAACCTTCTGCTCCTTGTTCCCACTCTTCTTCTGGGCCTCTGGTTAGCTGGATACTGTTTCACTTTATGGAATTGCCAAGTTCCCTAAATCTACATTCATGATCTAATAGTTTTCTTTCACTCTTCCTTTCAGCTTCCTAATTTTCCATATTATCTTCTATATCACTGATTCACTCTTATCATTCAATCATCCTCATTTTTGTGACCTCCATTTGGACTGTATCTCAGTACCAGCATGTTTAATTATAGCCTGACTAGATTTTAGTTCTTTATCTCTACTGCAAGGCTTCTGTAATGTATTCTATGTTTTTTTTCAAGATTTTAAGCCAAAGACTGCAATAAAAGATGAAGAAGGACACTATACCACAATAAAGAGGTCTATCCAAAAAGAAGATCTAATAATTGTAAATATTTATGCCTCTAATTTGGGAACAGTCAAATATATAAATCATAATAACAAACTTAAAGACTCATTGATAAGAATACAAAATAGTAGATTTTAACACTCCACTTACAGCAATAGACAGATTATCTAAGCAGAAGGTCAACAAGGAAACAAGGGCTTTTAATGATGCACTGGACCAGATGGATTTTACAGACATATTGAGAGCATTTCATCCTAAAGCAGCAGAATACCCGTTATTTTCAAGTGCACATGGAACATTCTCCAGAATATATCACATACTGTGTCACAAATCAGGTCTTAACTGGTGCAAAAAGATTGAGATCAAATTATGTATATTTTCAAACTACAGTGCTATGAAAATTGAAGACAACCACAATAAAAATTTTGGAAAGAACTCAAATACATGGAGGCTAAAGAACATCCTACTAAAGAATGAATGGGTCAACGAGGAAATTAAGGAAATATTTTTAAAAAACACATGGAAACAAATGAAAATTGAAACATGACTGTTGAAAACCTTTGGGATGCAACAAAGGCAATCTTAAAAGGGGAGTTTATAGCAATACAGGTCTTCCCCAAGAATGAAGAAAAGTTTCAAAAACACAAGGTAACCTTACAACTAATGGAGGTGAAAAAAGAAGAGCAAATAAAGTATAAATCCAGTCAGAGAAGGGAAATGATAAAGATTAGAGCAAAAAGCAATAAATAATATAGGGGTTCCTGGGTGGCTCAGTCATTAAGCATCTGCCTTTGGCTCAAGTCATGATCCCAGGGTCCTGGGATTGAGCCCTGCATTGGGCTCCCTGCTTGGCAGGAAGCCTGCTTCTTCCTCTCTCACTCCTCCTTCTTGTGTTCCTTCTCTTGCTGTCTGTCTCCCTGTCAAATAAATAAATAAGAAAATAATGATATAGAAATTTTTAAAAAGACAGTAGAGCAGATCAGTGAAACTAGGAGCTTGTTCTTTGAAAGAATTAACAAGATTGATAAGCCACTAGCCAGACCTATCAAAAAGAAAAGAGAAAGGACCCAAATAAATAAAATCATGAATAAATAAAAGAGGAGGGTTCCTCCTCCTACACTGTTGGTGGGAATGCAAGCTGGTGCAACCACTCTGGAAAACAGCATGGAGGTTTCTCAAAATGTTGAAAATAGAACTACCCTATGACCCAGCCATTGCACTACTGGGTATTTACTCGAAAGATACAAATGTAGTGATCCAAAGGGGCACGTGCACCTGAATGTTTATAGCAGCAATGTCTACAATAGCCAAACTATGGAAAGAACCTAGATGTCCATCAACAGATGAATGGATAAAGAAGATGTGATATATATACACAGTGGAATATTATGCAGCCATCAAAAGAAATGAAATCATGCCATTTGTGACAACATGGATGGAACTAGAGGGTATCATGCTTAGTGAAATAAGTCAAGCAGAGAAAGACAACTATCATATGATCTCCCTGATATGAGGAAGTGGAGATGCAACATGGGGGGTTAAGGGGGTAGGATAAGAATAAATGAAATAAGATGGGATTGGGAGGGAGACAAACCATAAGTAACTCTTAATCTCACAAAACAAACTGAAGGTTGCTGGGGGGAGGGAGGTTGGGAGAAGGGGGGGTGGAGTTATGGACATTGGAGAGGGTAAGTGCTATGGTGAGTGCTGTGAAGTGTGTAAACCTGGTGTTTCATAGACCTGTACCCCTGGGGATAAAAATATATTATGTGTTTATAAAAAAAAATAAATTTAAAAAATAAAAGAGGAGGGTTCCCAATCCACACGGCAGAAATACAATTATAAGAGGCTATTATGAGCAATTATATGCCAACAAATTAGGCAGTCTGGAAGAAATGGATGCGTTCCTAGAGATGTATAAACTACCAAAACTGAAACAGGAATAAATAGAAAATCTGAACAGACCCATAACCTGGAAAGAAATTGAATCAATAATCAAAAATCTCCCCAAAAAACAGAAGTCTAGGGCCAGATGGCCTCCCAGGGAATTCCACCAACATTTATAGATGAATTATTACCTAAAAAAAATTATTACCTATTCTTCTGAAACTGTTTCAAAAAACAGAAATGGAAAAAAAACTTCCAAACTCATTCTATGAGGCCAGCACAACTTGATTCCTAAAGACCCCACTATAAGAGGAGAATTACAGACCAATATCCCTGATGAATATGGATACAAAAATTTTCACCAAGATATGAATTAGTAGGATCCAAGAATACATTAAAAGTTATTCACCATGACCAAGTGGGATTTATTTCTGGGCCTCAAGGGTGGTTCAACATTCACAAATCAATCAGTATGATACACCACATTAAAAAAGAAAGGACAAGAACTATATGATCCTCTTAATAGATGCAGGGAAAGTATTTGACAAAATATAACATTGTTTCTTCATAAAAACTCTCTTCTGTGTAGGGATAGAGGGAACATATCTATCTCATTATCATAAAAGCCATGTACAAAAAACCCACAGAAAATATCATCCTCAATGGGGAAAAACTTTCAGTTTTTCTCCTAAGGTCAGGAGCACAACAGGGATGCCCACTTTCCCAACTGTTCTAGCTTCAGCAATCAGACAACAGAAAGAAATAAAAGGCATCCAAATCAACAAAGAGGAAGTCAAACTTTCATTCTTTGGTGTTGACCTGATACTCTGTGGAAAATTCAAAAGAATCCACCCCAAACTTGCTAGAACTGATGCAGGAATTCAGCAGAGTTGCAAGAAATAAAATCAATGCACAGAAGTCAGTTGCATTTCTATACACAAATGAGTCAGAAGAAAGAGAAATCAGGAACTGATCCCATTTGCAATTGCACAAGATATCTATGGTAAACCTAACCAAAGAGGTAAAGCGTATGTATTCAAACTATAGAACAGTTATGAATGAAGTTAAGGAAGACAGAAGGAAATTAAAAAAGTCCCACGCTCATGGATTGGAAGAACAAATATTGTTTAAATGTCTGTGTTATCCAAAGCAATCTATACATTCAATGCAATCCCTGTCAAAATACCATCAACATTTTTCAAAGAAATGGAACAGATACTTCACAAATTTGTATGGAACCACAAAGGACACTGGATAGCCAAAGGAGTGTTGAAAAAGAAAGCCAAAGCTGGTAGCATCACAATCCTGTACTTTAAGCTATATTCCAAAGCTGTAACCATCAAGACAGTATGGTACTGGCACAAAAACAGACACATACATCAACGGAACAGAATAGAGAACCCAGAAATGGACCCTCAACCCTATGGTCAACTAATCTTCGACAAAGCAGGAAAGAATATCCAATGAAAAAAGGACAGTCTCTTCAACAAATGGTGTTGGGAAAATTGGACAGCCACATGCAGAAGAATGAAATGGGACCACCATACACAAAAATAAACTCAAAATGGATAAAATATCTAAAGTGAGACAGAAATTCATAAAAATCCTAGAGGAGAACACTCTTTGATCTTGGCTGTAGCAATTTCTTGATAGACACATCTCCAAAGCCCAGGAAAGCAAAAGCAAAAATGAACCATTGGGGTTTCATCAGGATAAAAAGCTTTTGGATAAAAAGCAAAGGAAACAATTAACAAAACTAAAAGACAACCTTTGGAATGGGAGAAGGTATTCTCAAATGACATATCAGTTATAGGGCTAGTAACCAAAATATATAAAGAATGTATTAAAGTCAGCACCCCCCAAAATAAAAAATGCAGTCAAGAAATGTGCAGAAGACATGAATAGACATTTTTCCAAAGAAGACATACAAATGGCCAACAGACACATAGAAAAATGTTCTACATCACTTGACATCAGGGAAATACAAATCAAAACCACAATGAGATACCACCTCATGCTGTTCAGATTGGCTAAAATGAACAACTCAGGAAAAAACAGATGTTGGCAAGGATGCTGAGAAAGAGGAACCCTCTTACACTGTTGGTGGGAATGTTGGAGGGTATTAAGCTAAGTGAAATAACTCAGTTAGAGAAAGACAAATACCATATGATCTCACTCATATATGGAATTTAAGAAACAAAACAGATCAATATGTAGGAAGGGAAGAAACAATAAAGATAGAGAAGCAAATGATAAGAGACTCTTAACAATAGTAAACACAGAGGGTTGCTAGACAGGAAATGGGGGATGTATGTTAATTAAATTGGATTTAACTAAAAATTAAAATAAAATAAGAATAACACTACCCTACCATCCAGCAATTACACTATTAGGTATTTAAACAAAGGACACAAAAATACAGATTTTTTTCAAATATAATTAATTTTTTTTATTTTTTATAAACATATATTTTTATCCCCAGGGGTACAGGTCTGTGAATCACCAGGTTTACACACTTCACAGCACTCACCAAAGCAC
>NC_081562.1:83582455-83600109 GCF_022355385.1 Mustela nigripes | reverse complement strand
CCCCCCATTTTATTTTTGTTTTTCAACATTTCCTTAGCGATTCGGGGTCTCTTCTGATTCCATACAAATTTTAAAAACATTTTTCACTTCAAAAAATTGTAAACATATAGGAAAATTGCAAGAATAATATGATAGTATAACTTTCAGCTAGATCCACAAATTGGTAGCATTTTGCTACATATACTTTATTAATTTATCTATATGTATGTATTGTATTATGTATGTATTTATATCTGTCTATCTAATTTGACCTGCTGAATATTTTGAAAGTAATGTATGTCAACTGCAACACCTCACTTGTGAATACTTAAGCATTCATCTCTTACGAATAAGGATATTTTCTTACATAATCACAATCCCACTGACAGACCTGCAATAAATAACAGTAATTTAATAAATATCCAATCCTGAGTTTGTGTTTTAACAGATGGAATTTGAAGCCTTTTGAAATGTAGTTACTGCTTCTTTGCCCTCCAAGATAGTATCTCACTATGTTACAGCGTCATTCTTTTGGTGTTTCACCATGTTGTCCAAGTTTCTAGGACAAATGTGGCTGTTATAAGGTACCACCGATGTGAGGTAGTAAGCTTTGTCATTTGGAGCTCTTACTGGCAAGCTGGAACTGGAAACTCCAGAAGGCGATCTTAGTTACTGTGCGCTGTATACAGCTAGTCCTCACTCATGTGGAGAAGAAGTTTAAAATCTTGTCAATCAATTGCTTAATAAGAATTACTGTGATTTGTCTTTCTCTGCTTGACTTATTTCGCTAAGCATGATACGCTCTAGTTCCGTATGTAAATCCTTGGGAAATTTTACTGAAGTCTAATTTATGTAATAATACTATTGATTTCCAGGTTTGTTTAGTAAAGTTTTGTGAAATGAAACCAGACCAAAGACCTCCCTAAACCCACCCCAAAACATATGAGGTATCTCATGAGTGGAGGAGTGGAACATAAAGCAAAACCAGGACACATATAGAAGGTTATCTTTGGCCCTTCTTATTTTATATTTTATTTATATATATTTTATATATTTATATATAAATATCATATATTTATATATTTACATATGTTTGTTTATATTTATATCTTATATTTTCCCCCCAATGCCAAGTGCCCCTTATAAAGTAAGGGGTTTTAACTAATACCATTTAGAAGCTTATATCTTGGTTACATAGACTGGCTTGTCTCTTTCCTTACTTCTTTTCTTTACTTTCCTTTTCTTTCTTTCTTTCAAGCAGTATCTCACTCATTCATTCACTCATTTGTTCATGTTTTTCATTATCACATTCTGAATAACCCACATGAGCTATTTATTATGCTTGGTACCTTTTGTCTGACTTTGAAATTAACACTTCTCAGGGAACTTTTAGTTTGGGCAAGAGCTAACTAACTTCCTCCACATAGTGATGTTAATATGTAGAAACAAATCTATTCTATTACATTTCCAGAGCTGTTTATTTTACATTTTTAAATAGAGACTAAAAAATAAATCAGTAATGGTCATGTTTCAGGAATGAACCACAATAAAAAATGGAAGTTTTAATGTAAAATTTAAAGCACCTTATTGAGATGACATTGACAAAAAGCTGAACATATTTAATGTATAAATTCATTGAGTTTGAAGATGTTTATATTGGTGAGATCACCATTACAATCTATGCCATAAATATATTCATCATTTCCAAAAGTCTTCTCCTACTCTCTTTATTTTTGTGACTTATTGTGTGTGATAAGAACATTGAAGATATATCATGTTAGCCACTTTTTAAGTATATAATGCAGTATTACTAATTATTGTCACCATGGCATATGGTAGATCTCAGAACTTAATCATCTTATATAACAGATTTTGAACCCTTTGACTAATACCTCCCTATTTTGTCCTACTCTTAATCCCTGGTAGCCATATTCTACTCTCTGCTTCTATGAGTTTGACTATTTTAGACTCCTCATATAAGTATTATCCTGTAGTATTTTTCCTCCTGCGTCTGACTTATTTCACTTAGTGTATAATCCTCCAAGTTCATCCATGTTTTTGCAAATGGCAGGATTTCCTTTTTTTAAGGCTGAATAATACTCTATTAAATGTATATATGACATTTTCTTTATCCATTAACCTATGATGGACTCTTACCATGTCTTGGCTACTGTGAATAATATGAAATGAATATTGGAATGCACATATTTCTTCAAGAGAAACTTTCACAAGGAAACTCCTTCACTGTCAGCCAGGCCAGGGATTCTGGGTAGGTTGGTTGATGGAGACCTTGAGCAGGCTGGCTGAAGGGAGTATGTGGGTTGGCCTTGTGCCTTTTGCTGGGTATGTGGGCAGGTAAATCAGGGGCAGGGATCTGTGGGTATGCTTGCTCTCTCTTTGTCCCATGGGAGAACTTGTGGGTCTAGGATATCTTTTTTTGCAGTTCTCTGTGCTGAGTTTCAAGAAGTTTGACACAGGTGAAGTTATTTCTTACCCTTTCAAATGTGTCTTTCTCATTTATGTGTTCCATCAGGGTGCTGTAATCTGTCACCTGGATTCTAGATCTTTCATAAAGGTATTTTCATCCATGGATGGTTGTTCAGTTGGTGTTTTTTTTTTTTTTTTTTTTGCAGAGCCGTGGTTCCTTTATTCTTTCTTTCTTTTTTTTTTATAATTTTTTTTATTTTTTATAAACATATATTTTTATCCCCAGGGGTACAGGTCTGTGAATCACCAGGTTTCAGTTGGTGTTTCTTTAAGGGAATAAGGTCTGGGACCTCTTATTCCTCCATCTTACTAACATCCATAATTTTATTTTTAAAAGATTGTTCTGAGAACCTCTAAATTATGTTAAAGGAGAAGCTTACTGGAAAATCAAACCCCTAGCATTGACTTTTATCACAGTGGTTGTTTCTTTACAAGGTATTGCCTTGATCCAAGGTTTGGATTCTCCTTGCAGTTCATGGAATCTCTGGATCTAGTTAGTTGGACTATGTTTGTTAGTAGCCAAGAGAAAGGGAATTTTATTTTGTATGTACAATATATAACAATACAACACAAGACTCACTCCTGCTTACTGTGAACCCTTACTTGGGTTCTCTTGTTTTGCTCTGGGAGTGATGGGGTGATCTCAGGATGAGCATTGGCAGCCCCAAGGATAATATTGCTATATCGAAAGAGTGAAAGAGGAAGAATTTACAAGATTATCTCCATGTTATGACCCTAAGTAATTGCCCACAATTTATTATTTTACATTGCTAGTGTTGAATCCATCATAAATGTTAACTTCCAATATATGATTTTCTACCTCTCCCTTAAGAATACTAAAACAGTATTCTTAATATTGACTTTACAAGCTGAAAAATTTTATTACTTACTGGATCTGAAAGGATTGTTGCCACAAAACATTGTACTACTAAATGTGAGTTCAGATAATTGGGTTTTGTCTCTCACATGGACTGGGATGCTTAACTGTTCAGTTAGTGAATCAACAACAGAATAGTTCCCTCAGTCTTCACTGATGGAGTAAATGAAGTAGTGTTGAATTATAATAGCAAGGGCCAGAAAGCACCTCCAGTTTGAGGCAAGAATATTGAACAGTTATATTGAGACTCGGGTGATGCCTAAAATATACAGATGTAGTGAAAAGAAGGGCTATCTGTACCCCAACGTTTATAGCAGCAATGGCCACAGTCGCCAAACTGTGGAAAGAGCCAAGGTGGCCTTCAGCCCATGAATTGATAAAGAAGATATGGCCCATATATATTATGCTTTCATCAGAAAGGATGAATACCCAACTTTTGTATCAACATGAATGAGACTGGAGGAGACTATGCTGAGTGAAATAAGCCAAGCAGAGAGTCAATTATCATATGGTTTCACTTACTTGTGGAGCATAAGGAATAACATGGAGGACATTAGGAGAAGGAAAGGAAAAGTGAATTAGGGGAAATCAGAGGGGGAGATGAACCATGAGAGACTGTGGACTCTGAGAAACAAACTGAGGGTTTTGGAGGGGAGGGGGGTAGGGAGTTAGGTGAGCCTGGTGGTGAGTACTAAGGAGGGCACATAATGCATGGAGCACTGGGTGTGGTACATAAACAAATCTTGAAACACTGAAAAAATAAAATTTAAAATAAAATAACAGGCCAGTATGTGGATATATGCACAAGTTTCAAAGTATGAAGTGAGAGTTTAGAGAACCACGTGTGGGCCTTAAAACCTGCAATAATGGCCTATACAGGAGTGGTGACTACATATATTCCTGAATATGTGATTTTTAGGGTTAGCATGGTGATCCAATCAAAGCATTGTCCTATTAAGTAGGAAGAGCTTCTCATGACCCATTGTAGTCATAGCACTGCCCATAGAATCCCACCTAGAACATCACTGGGTATCATGATCTAGGCTACCAATTTTTAAAACTTTATTATTATTTTGTGAATGTATGTTAAAATTAAATTACAATATGAAACCATTAAATAAAATGAAAGAAATTTAAAATTAGAACAATCCAGAACAATCTAATTCCACGTCTAGTTTCTAATTCCTTGATGTCTTATTGTCCTCCTATCCTATAATAGTTTCTTACACTTAATCATGGCTTCTATGCCCATGATTTTTTTTTTAATTTTTATTTTATTTTCAGTGTAACAGTATTCATTGTTTTTGCACCACACCCAGTGGTGTGGTGCAATCTGTGACCTCTCTAATACCCACCACCTGGTTCCCCCAACCTCCAACCCCCAGCCCTTTCAAACCCTTCAGATTGTTTTTCAGAGTCCATAGTCTCTCCTATGTCCTGCCATTTTAAGTCACTCCCCTTCCAGTGTGCATACTTTTATCATTATCAATACCATTATAATTTATTGTGTAGATATGGGCATGCTCACACACATACATAAGCACAACGAATAATCTCATTTACACTTTATTGAAAACAAATAGAAACAGTCAAATGGAAACTCACTTCTTGCACTCTTGACCATCTCTCCTAGACATAGACTAGACAAAATATCTCTGCTCCTACCTAAGTCCTTTTAATCTAGACTTAATCCTACCTCAACTTCTCAAGTAATTCACTCCTGAAATTTTCTTCTCTGCCTTCTTCTCATATCAGGAAACTTCTTTTCAAATGTATCACTCTAAACTACATAAAAGGATTATGGCTCCAAAAAAAGATTATAATCAAAAATAGGATCTTGCCTTATTTAAAATATCAATGACAAGATGATGACCAAGAAATTAACTTTTAAATAACTGAATGTGGATTGTGAGATGGTAATGAAAAGATATTCATGTAGAATAAGATCAAGGTGGTGGGGTACTGAGAGGCACTGAAAGACTTTTGGTGGATCTTCTTGTTTTCCAGAGAGAATACTTCTCTACATGGCAATGAAAAACTACAGTGCTATCAGTGAGTTCATTCTCCTTGGACTATCTACTGACCCCAAAATTCAGGACATACTCTTCATGCTATTCCTTCTGATTTATCTCTTCACTCTGATGGGAAATTTCTTGATGCTGCTGGTGATTAAGGCTGATTCCCACCTTCACATGCCCATGTACTTCTTTTTGAGACAGCTCTCCTTCCTGGACCTCTGCCACTCATCTGTCACAGTCCCCAAGATGCTGGAGAATCTACTTTCTGAAAGCAAAACCATCTTTGTAGAGAGCTGTCTGGCTCAGGCCTTCTTTGTCTTTGCCACCGGAGGTACTGAGGCCTGTCTGCTGGCTGTGATGGCCTATGACCGCTATGTAGCCATCACCTCCCCTCTGCTCTATGGCCAGGTGATGAGCAACCAGCTCTGTGTTGGGATGGTGTGGGGTTCCTGGGGCCTGGCCTTTGCTGATGCTCTCATCAATATCCTCTTGGCTGTCAATTTAGACTACTGTGAGGACCAGACTATTCCTCACTTCAGCTGTGAGCTGTCTTCTCTCTTCCCTCTGTCTTGCTCTGATACATCCATCAACTTCACACTCCTGCTCTGCTCCTCTGTCCTACATTTCTTTGGAACCTTCATTATGATTTTTTCCTCCTATGTCCGAATTGTCTCCACCATCCTGAGCATTAGCTCTACCTCAGGCAGAGGCAAGGCCTTCTCCACCTGCTCCTCCCACCTCACTACTGTGACTTTGTTCTATAGCTCAGGTTTCCTCAGCTACCTCTTACCAACTTCAGGCTCCCCTCTGGAGATGATATTCTCTTTACAGTACAGTGTGGTCACTCCCATGCTAAATCCCCTCATTTATAGCCTGCAGAACAAGGAGGTGAAGACAGCATTGGGAAGAATGTTCAGAAAATATTTTCATTCTCTCATGTGATAGATCCCAAGTCATGACTAAAGGGAACTGAACTACTATGCTACATGATCAAATAATGAACTTTAAGGAGAGTTTCTTCGTTGTCCATGATGTTAGATGCTACAGAGAACGTGGTGGCATTTATTTTCTTGAAGATGCTTATGAAGAGGACAGAAAACTAATATCTCAGGATGATTAGTGTACATTCTTGTTCAGAAAAGGAGAAATGAATCAGATAGCCTTCTTTTTTAGGGGATAATTTTATAAAAGTGTTAATTTATTTTTCATGTCTATGTGGGCATCTGTTGCTATTGGCTTCTCATTACTCCTTCACACTTCTTCAAATAATTACATCTAAATCCTTAGGAAAACTAGTTCTTTCAAATTCTTATCTGTAAAACAGGGTGATCCTGTAGCCTAAGATAGGCTAACTTTTCTGTCCCTTTCTCCTAACAGTGAGCTGAGGTAAGAATTAAAACCAAGACCCAAGTGAGGTTATTCAGAATCTTACTCTAGGAAATTCGAGTACTTAGCAGGAATAAACAACAAGAAAAGACAGCATTTAGAACAGAGTCAATCTGAGCGTAATGCCTAAAGACACCATGAAATCCAGCTCCCCTAGCAGTTGTCCTTCATTAGGTCATATTAATACAGTAACAATATAGTAACAATTGTTATATATATATAGTTACAATATAGTATTATATATAGTTATAGTAACTATTGTTACTATTGTGTATATAGTTTCAATATAGTAACTATTGTAACAATAGCTAATTTGTTACATTTCTTAACTCATGTCAAAAAGTATGCTAATAAGTTCCTGTGATAGACAGGCTGGCTCCCCAAAGAGCTCCTCCTAAATCCCTGGAAACTATGAATATGTTATATGGCTTTAGGGATTGAGCAGATGTATAAAATTATAGACCTTAAAATAGGGAGAGTATCCTGGATTATCCAGGTGGGTTCAGTCTAATCACATGAATCCTTAAAAGCAGGGAAAATTCTCCAGCTGTAGTCAGGAACAACAAGCCAGAAGGGAAGGTCAAAGATAATATAAGCATTATTGGCTTGATTGGGCCTTGTGTGATCCAGAAGAATGGAATCAGTTGAGCCCATCCAGATTCTGATATAAAGATCTCTGAGATAATATATTTCTGCCATTTTAAGTCACTACATTTGTGGTAATTTGTTATAGGGCAATAGAAAACTAATACAGTACCTTATTTTTGTTACCCTACTTAATCATCTCAGCAGGTATGAGATAGGTTTATTGTTAATTTTCCTTTACTGGTGAGGAAATGAAGACGTTTGCCTGTCCAGTGACTCACAGCAAGGAAATGGCGGAGCTGGAGTTTAACCTATGCAGTTTGAACATACTCTTAGTATGCCCTCTCCATTAAGTCTACAAAGCTCATGGATCCTTCTTAAAATTATTTACTATCAGATGCAGTTGCTTACAATCAAAGAATGGTAACTGATACAGGTATCAAAGGTGAAATTAAGTCAACTGAATTAGTGAAATACAAAGTGTTTAGAATTAGTTATTTGGTTAAGATTTGAGAAAACAAAGTATTTAGTATGCTACCCTTTCTCTTCTGTTTTATGAGTCATCCCCCCCCCCCCAAAAAAAAAAAAAAACTTCCTTTTCTGCCTTTAATCAGGTTATCCACAGGCAGTTTCTGTTGCTTTCAAAGAAAGAAAATTAGTTTTGAAATTGGAACTGGAGACTGATTTGTAAACAACTCCTCTCAGGGAAGTAAGGATATGTAGAAATAGTTATTGTGCTAAGATCTGTACAATGAAGTGAATTGTCTTTTCATTTTTTTTTTTTTCTGCTCATGATATATAATTGCCACCCTTAAGGCCCACGATTGCCTGAGACAGTGGACTTGTGCTAAGCCTCTGAATAAGGAGAAAATGCTAAAATTAAGCAAGTCCAAGAGAAAGAGGAATGCCAAGACTACAGGTCTTCTATTGTCAAGATAATTATTTCATTTCTTGATTTTTGATCTTCAGGTACAGAATGAACTTCAGGGCCTTTCTTTTCCTATGCTGAAAGGATATCTTTCATTTTATAGACACAAAGTAGAGTCTATACAAAATAACTCAGACTGGTTCCATGAATTTACTATCACAACAGGTTGCTTATAGGAGAATTAGATGTTTATCAGGGAATTGCATCATCTGAATAATTGGAATAATGACATCATGGAGAATTTGGAGGACCTTGAAAAAATGAACCTCCAATCCCTCTAAAGCTACAATGTCTACCTTGCTTGGCATGCTATCTCTCTAATGGAAGAAAGCTAGTTTATCATATGCTTTCACTTACTTGGGGAACATACGGAATAACATGGAGGACATTAGGAGAAGGAAAGGAAAAGCAAAGGGGGGAAATCAGAGAGGGAAATGAATCATGAGAGACTATGGACTCCAAGAAACAAACTGAGGGTTTTAGAGGAGAGGGGCATGGGGGAATGGGTAAGCCTGGTGGTGGGTATTAAGGAGGGTACATATTACATGGAGCACTGGGTGTTATGCATAAACAATGAGTCATGGAACACTGCATCAAAAACTAATGACGTATTGTAGGGTGACTGACATGAACACAATAAAAATTAAAAAAAAAAGAAATCTAGTAACTCCTTCTATCTTATATTCTTCTATAATGCTCTGTTGAGGCCTAGAATTCAAATTAACATGACCTGAAAGCTAAAATCAGAACCAAAGAAGGAAAGAATTACACATAAAAGAAATAATAGTAATGGATGAATTTTATCTCAAATAATCTAGGGAATTTTTCTAGGAGTTTATATTTCTCTTAACTGAAGCATGTATATTTAATTTCTGTGTACTGTTTTTTAAAATTTTTTATTTTAATTCTCAGTGTACTAGAATTCATTGTTTATGCACCATCCCCAGTGCTCCATGCAATACGTGCCCTTCACAGATTCTTTTTCAGAGTCCATAGTCTCTCATGGTTCATCTCTGTGTAGTGTTTTTAAAATAATTTTTACATATATTAATTTATCCAGACACCATTTTATATAAATACCTGAATGGATCCTATCATACAGTCTATTTCCTGGTGATTTTGGGGGGCAGGAGGAGTCACTACCCTTCAACATTTTCTCCTACTTATTCTCTACTCAAGGTAACCCATGTTAACCACAAAGTATTTATCTTTCTTAGCTTTCTTTGTCTTATATATTCATGTTCGAGTTTCTGCACACGTATTCTGTCATCTATGTGCATATATAGAAGCTTTTCCATCTCTGTTTAAAAACTATATATAATACATATTTTCTTTTCTCATTCATTAATAATTTATAAAACTTATTACATGTCAAATGGCATAGCTCCAATTCATTTTTTTGTGTTTCAGCATTAAATCCCAACTTGTGAATGTGTCCTAATTTCTCAAGCCATTTCCCTACATATGGATTCACTTTGCTTCCATTTAAAAAAAAAAAAAAAGTGTTTATATGAGTATAGTTGACATACAATGTTACATTAGTTTCAGGTTTACAACGTAGTGATTCAACTTTTATATCTTATGTTAGGCTCACCACACGTGACCTTCTGTCATAATACAACACTATTACAATATCATATTCCTTATGCTGTGTCTTTTATTCCTGGATTTATTACTTTCATAGCTGGAAGCCTGTATCTCCCACTCCCCTTCACTGATTTTGCCCATCCCCTGACCCATCTTCCTTCCAGCAATCATCAATTATTTGTATTTACAGGTCAGATTTTGCTTTTTGCTTATTTGCTTATTCATTTGTTTTTTTTCCACTTTATTTTATTTCTTTTCAGTGTCCCAGCATTCATTGTTTACGCACCACACCCAGTGCTCCATGCAATATGTGCCCTCCATAATACCCACCACCAGGCTCACCCAACTCCTTTTGGGGTTCCCCTCCAAAATCCCTCCCTTCCAAAACCCTGTTTTTTTTCTCAGATTCCACAGTCTCTCGTGGTTCGTCTCCCCCTCCAAGTTCCTCCAACTCACTTCTCTCCAATTCCCAATGTCCTCCATGCTATTGCTTATGTTCCACAAGTAAGTGAAACCATATGATAATGGACTCTTTCTGCTTGACTTATTTCACTCAGCATAATCTCTTCCAGTCCTGTCCATGTTGCTACAAAAGTTGGGTATTCATCCTTTCTGATGGAGGCATAATACTCCATTGTATATATGGACCATATCTTCTTTATTCATTTGTTCATTGAAGGGCCTCTTGGTTCTTTCCACAGTTTGGCATTTGTTTTGTTTTTAGACCACGTATAAGTGAAATCATATGGTATTTGTCTTTCTCATTTTGACATATTTTGCTTAGCTAAAATATGGAAGCAACTTTGTTTCAATTTTTTTAACCACTACAAAAAATTCTACAATAAACATTTCTCAGTACATAGTACAGAAATTTAGTGTTTTTGTTTCTCTGGAATTGATTCCCAGAAATAGAATTGTAAAGTGTATACATATTTCTAATTCTAATTGACGTTGCCAAATTGTTTACCAGGTATACTTTACATTTTCACCAGCAGAGTAAGAGTGCCCTTTAACCCCTACTGAGTCTGCAATATATTATAGTTTATTATATAATGATATTTTTATTTCAGTTTGTATTTTTTTAAGATTTTATTTATTTGACAGAGAGAGACACAGAGTTAGAGGAAACACAAGCAGGGGAAGTGGGAAATGAAGAAGCAGGCTTCTTGCCAAGCAGGAAGCCCAGTGCAGGGCTTGAACCCAGGATGCCGGGATCATGACCTGAGCTGAAAGGCAGATGCTTAACAACTGAGCCACCCAGATGCCCCTTCAGTTTGTATTCTTTTGACTAGTAGGCAATATTAATGTCTTTTCACATATTAGTTGACCATTTGCATTTGTTGTTTTGTGAAGATCATATCCATAGCCCATTTTACTTTTGGCTTGTTTGCTGTTTTTATTAATGTTTTAGAGCACTTTACATTTCAGGTATGTTAACCATTTGTATTCTATGCAGCAAGTGTCTTTTCAGCTCTATTATGTGCTCTTGTCTTTTTTTAATGGTATATTTTGCCAAGCCAAAGTTTTTTTTTATGTATTCATACATAAATAAATAAGTTATGAAACATTAAACATTATAAACATTAAGTCTATTTACCTATCTAGGTAAAGATATACCTCAGCTTTGATTTTAAAAAGTTTCCTAGATGTTATTATTAGTCTTTAATTTTTAACTTTTTACATTTAAGTCTGTAATCATTTGGAATTCATGTTTGTACTTGGTGTGAAATAGATGTCTATCTTCATTAAGTTATGATGGATAACAACTTGTGACAGCAACATTAATGACTCATTCTTTGAAGAAGCCTTTGATCTTGATGAAGTCACAAAAGTTTTTTGCTTTTCTTTCCTTTGGAGACATGTCTTGAAAGAAGTTGCTGTGGCTGATGTTGAAGAGGTTACTGCCTATGTTCTCCTCTAGGATTTTGATAGATTCCTGCCTCATGTTGAGGTCTTTTATCCACTCTGAGTTTATCTTTGTGTATGGTGTTAAAGAATGGTCAAGTTTAATTATTCTGCATATAGCTGTCCAATTTTCCCAGCACCATGAGAGACTGGACTCTGAGAAATAAACTGAAGGTTTTGGAGGGTAGGAGGATGGAGTGTTGGATGAGTCTGGTGGTGGGTACTGGGGAGGGCACATATTGCATGAAGCACCAGATGTGGTGCATAAACATTGAATCTTGGAACACTGAAAAAAATAAAATTAAAAAAAGTATCTTAGGGAATAATTGTTATGGCTTCCATCACTAATGGCATTCTTTGCAGATCCTATTCCCCTGTGCATGGCACTTCCTTTATTTAAGTGAGAGCGGAAGATGAGAGATCATAGGCCTCATGAGGCCAGAAAAGCAGGACAGGGGAAGATGGGTTGCCCAGAGAGTACTCTACTCATAAGCTTCTCCCCAAGTATAGAATCATTGACAGGAGGGTAAGGAGATTGGGTAGAATTTGTCAGCTCTGCTTTTACCAGTTTGTCCACCACCTTCCATCTCTACTGCTGTCACCTTATACAAGCCACCGTACTTTCTTGATTAGATGACCTCAAGGACCTCCTCACTAAGTCTTCCTGCTCCTACTTGTGCTCCTTCATGATCCAAGGTCCATCCAACAAACACCAGGATCTCCTTATTAGGAGACAAATCATATCTCCTTATTCCACAGTTAAATCTTCCCCCCGCCTCTGCCTGCCTCTCTGCCTACTTGTGATCTCTCTCTCTGTCAAATAAATAAATAAATAAAAAGTCTTTGAAAAAAATTTAGGATTGTTTGTTGGAGCACTTTGAAAAATGCCGGTGGAATTTTGATCAGGATAGCATTGAAAGTATAGATTGCTCTAGGCAGTATAGACATTTTTAACAATGTTTATTCTTCTGATCCATGAGCATGGAATGCTTTTCCTTCTTTTTGTGTCTTCTTCAATTTCTGCACAGCAAAGGAAACAGTCAACAAAACAAAGAGGCAGTTCATGGAATGAGAGAGGATATTCGCAAATGACACTACAGACAAAGGGCTGATATCCAAGATCGATAAGAACTCCTCATACTCAACACTAAAAAATAGATAATCCACATCAAAAAATGGGCAGAAGATATGGTCCATATATACAATGGGATATTATGCCTCCAATAAGAAAGGATGAATACCCAATTTTTGTATCCACATCGATAGGACTGCAGGGAAGGGGAAGGAGTAGGGTTTGGGTAAGCCTGGTGGTGTGTATTAAGGAGGGCACATATTGCATGGACTACTGGGTGTGATGCGTAAACAATGAATCTTGGAGCACTGAAAAAATAAAGTTTAGGGGAGGAGTCAAGATGGCGGAGAAGTAGCAGGCTGAGACTACATCAGGTAGCAGGAGATCAGCTAGATAGCTT
Organism: Mustela nigripes; assembly: GCF_022355385.1. Lineage (NCBI taxonomy): Eukaryota > Metazoa > Chordata > Mammalia > Carnivora > Mustelidae > Mustela > Mustela nigripes. Next base: position 83,586,885 of record NC_081562.1, on the reverse strand, counting down.
ATCTAAACATTGCAAACACCTACAGCTCCAACAGGAGATCGAAGAGAAGAAGAACAGCAATTCTAGAAACAGAAAATCAACCACTTTCTGAAAAGTATGACTGGCGGAGAAGTGAATCCAAAGCGATGGGAAGATAGACCATGGGGGGAGGGGCCAGCTACCTGCAAGCGGTGGAGAAATGGGGCATAAATCAGAACATTTAAAAGTCTGTTCTGCTGAGGGACTTTGCTCCAGAGGCTAAACCGGGGTGAAGCCCACATGGGGTCAGCAAGGTCCCAGATCCCACAGGGTCACAGAAGGATTGGGGGTGTCTGAATGTCACAGAGCTTACAGGTATTAGAGCGGGGAAGCTGGCTACAGAGACAGAGCCAAGGAGTGAGCTCTCAGCTCGGGGTTACCTTGAACCAGTCACAGGCTGGGTGAGCTCAGAACGTGCCAGAGGCCAGGGAGACGGGAGTGATTGGGTGCTATTCTCTGAGGGCGCACTGAGGAGTGGGGTCCTGAGCCCTCAGCTCCTCCGGGCTGGATACTGGGAGGCTGCCATTTTCATTCCCATCCTCTGGAACTTTACGGAAAGCATTCAGGGAACAAAAGCTCCCGAAACCAAACCTGAGTGGATTACTCAGACCAGCCCCTGGTAAGGGCAGTGCAATTCTGCCTGGGGCAAAGACACTTGAGAATCACTACAACAGGCCCCTCCTCCAGAAGACCAACAAGAAATCCAGCCAGGACCAAGTTCACCTACCAAGGAGTGCAGGTTCAATACCAAGGAGAGCAGTGGAATTCCAGAGGAGGAGAAAGCAAAGCACGGAACTCGTGGCTTTTTTCCCATGATTCTTTAGTCTCGCAGTTAATTTAACTTTTTTCAATCTTTTTTTTTTCTTCTTCTGCTAATTTTTTTTAACTTTACACTTTTCTTTTTTAACGTTTTTAAACTAGTTTATCTAATTATATAAATATTTTTCTTTTTTATATTTGTTCTTTGTTTTCATTTTTAAATTTATTTTTTATTTATTTTCAGCATAACAGTATTCATTATTTTCACACCACACCCAGAGCTCCATGCAATCCGTGCCCTCTATAATACCCACCACCTGGCTCCCCCAACCTCCCATCCCACACCACTTCAAACCCCTCAGATTGTTTTTCAGAGTCCATAGTCTCTCGTGGTTCACCTCCCCTTCCAATTGCCCCCAACTCCCTTCTCCTCTTTAACTCCCCATGTCCTCCATGCTATTTGTTATGCTCCACAAATAAGTGAAACCATGTGATAATTGACTCTCTGCTTGACTTATTTCACTCAGCATAATCTCTTCCAGTCCCGTCCATGTTGCTACAAAAGTTGGGTATTCATCCTTTCTGATGGAGGCATAATACTCCATAGTGTATATGGACCACATTTTCCTTTTGTTTTCGTTTTTAATTGTTTCTTTTTTTTTTTCCAGAACCTCTTTTTATCCCCTTTCTCCCCCCACGACTTGGGGTCTCTTCTGATTTCCTTAAAGCATATTTTCCTGGGGTCTTTGCCACTCTTTTAGTATTTTACTTGCTCCTTCATATACTTTTATCTGGACAAAATGACAAGGCGGAAAAATTCACCACAAAAAAAAGAACAAGAGGCAGTAGCAAAGGCTAGGGACCTAATCAATACAGACATTGGTAATATGTCAGATCGAGTTCAGAATGACGATTCTCAAGGTTTTAGCCGGGCTCAAAAATGGCATGGAAGATATTAGAGAAACCCTCTCAGGAGATATAAAAGTTTTCTCTGGAGAAATAAAAGAACTAAAATCTAATGAAGTTGAAATAAAAAAAGCTATTAATGAGGTGCAATAAAAAAGGGAGGCTCTCACTGCTAGGATAAAAGAGGCAGAAGAAAGAATTAGTGATATAGAAGACCAAATGACAGAGAATAAGGAAACTGAGCAAAAGAGGGACAAACAACTACTGGACCACGAGGGGAGAATTCGAGAGATAAGTGACACCATAAGACAAAACAACATTAGAATAATTGGGATTCCAGAAAAAGAAGAAAGAGAGAGGGGAGCAGAAGGTATATTGGAGAGAATTATTGGGGAGAGTTTCCCTAATATGGCAAAGGGAACAAGCATCAAAATCCAGGAGGTGCAGAGAAACCCCCTCAAAATCAACAAGAATAGTCCACACCCCATCACCTAATAGTAAAATTTGCAAGTCTTAGTGACAAAGAGAAAATCCTGAAAGCAGCCCGGGAAAAGAAGTCTGTAACATACAATGGTAAAAATATTATATTGGCAGCTGACTTATCCACAGAGACTTGGCAGGCCAGAAAGAGCTGGCATGATATTTTCAGAGCACTAAACGAGAAGAACATGCAGCCAAGAATACTATATCCAGCTAGGCAATCACTGAAAATAGGAGAGATAAAAAGCTTCCAGGACAAACAAAAACTGAAAGAATTTGCAAACACCAAACCAGCTCTACAGGAAATCTTGAAAGGGGTCCTCTAAGCAAAGAGAGAGCCTACAAGTGGTAGATCAGAAAGGAACAGAGACAATATGCAGTAACAGTCACATTACAGGCAATACGATGGCACTAAATTCATATCTCTCAATAGTTACCCTCAATGTTAATGGGCTAAATGCCCCAATCAAAGGACACAGGGTATCAGAATGGATAGAAAAACAAAACCCATCTATTTATTGCCTACAAGAAACTCATATTAGACCCGAAGACACCTCCAGATTTAAAGTGAGGTGGTGGAAAGCAATTTACCATGCTAATGGACATCAGAAGAAAGCAGGGGTGGCAACGTTTATATAAGATCAATTAGATTTTAAGCCAAAGACTATAATAAGAGATGAGGAAGGACACTATATCATATTCAAAGAGACTGTACAACAAGAAGATCTAACAATTTTAAATATCTATGCCCCCAACGTGGGAGCAACCAAGTATATAAAACAATAACAAAATCAAAGAAACATATCGACATAATGCAATAATAGTAGGGGACTTTAACACTCCCCTCACTGAAATGGACAGATCATCCAAGCAAAAGATCAACAAGGAAATAAAGGCCTTAAATGACACACTGGACCAGATGGACATCACAGATATATTCAGATCATTCCATCCCAAAACAACAGAATACACATTCTTCTCTAGTGCACATGGAACATTCTCCAGAATAGATCACATCGTGGGTCACAAATCGGGTCTCAACCGGTATCAAAAAATTGGGACCATTCCCTGCATATTTTCAGATCACAATGCTCTGAAGCTAGAACTCAATCACAAGAGGAAATTTGGAAAGAACCCAAATATATGGAGACTAACCAGCATCCTTCTAAAGAATGAATGGGTCAACCAGGAAATTAAAAAAGAATTGAAAAATTCATGGAAACAAATGATAATGAAAACACAATAGTTCAAAATCTGTGGTACACAGCAAAGGCAGTCCTGAGAGGAAAATATATAGCAGTACAAGCCTTTCTCAAGAAACAAGAAAGGTCTCAGGTACATGACCTAACCCTACACCTAAAGGAGCTGGAGAAAGAACAAGAAAGAAATCTAAACCGAGCAGGAGAAGAGAATCATAAAGATCAGAGCAGAAATCAATGAAATAGAAAACAAACAAACAAACAAATGAACAAAAAACCAAGAACAAATCAATGAAACTAGGAGCTGGTTCTTTGAAAGAATTAATAAGATTGAAAAACCCCTGGCCAGACTTATCAAAAAGAAAAGAGATCACTGCCTATGTTCTCCTCTAGGATTCTGATGGATTCCTGTCTCACATTAAGGTCTTTTATCCATTTTGAGTTTATCGTTGTGTATGGTGTAAGAGAATGGTCGAGTTTCATTCTTCTACATATAGCTGTCCAGTTTACCCAGCACCATTTACTGAAGAGACTGTCTTTTTTCCACTGTATATTTTTTCCTGTTTTGTCAAAGATTATTTGACCATAGACTTGAGGGTCCATATCTGGGCTCTCTACTCTGTTCCATTGGTCTGTGTGTCTGTTTTTATGCCAGTACCATGCCATCTTGGTGATCACATCTTTGTAGTAAAGCTTGAAGTTGGGTAACGTGATGCCCCCCGTTTTATTTTTGTTTTTCAACATTTCCTTAGTGATTCGGGGTCTCTTCTGATTCCATACAAATTTTAGGATCATTTACTCCAGCTCTTTGAAAAATGCTGGTGGAATTTTGATCAGAATAGCATTAAAAGTATAGATTGCTCTAGGCAGTATAGACATTTTAACAATGTTTATTCTTCAAATCCAAGAGCATAGAATGGTCTTCCATCTTTTTGTGTCTTCAATTTCTTTCATGAATGTTCTGTAGTTCCTCGAGTACAGAGGAACCTAACCACTTTGGTTAGGTTTATCCCCAGGTATCTTATGGTTCTTGGTGCTATAGTAAATGGGATCGATTCTCTAATTTCC
>NC_081562.1:83569766-83579455 GCF_022355385.1 Mustela nigripes | reverse complement strand
GGAAATTAGAGAATCGATCCCATTTACTATAGCACCAAGAACCATAAATACCTGGGAATAAATCTAATCCTTAATGTCTTCTTAAAAGTTCAAGTTTATTAGCAACTTAGACTATAGCTTCAAGCTGTAATTCCTAGGAATATAGATTATTGAGCCAGTCCCCTGTGGCCCTTAGTTCAGCCTAAACCAACTGGTCTTTTGATTGGTGGGGCATCAGAGTCATTTGTTCAGATAATGCTATTAGCAAAATATTTAGAGTTACAAAGAAAATATATGAAATGTTAATTCCCAGAGTCAGGAAGTTGTAGTACATCTTACATTAATGAGTATCACCTGACCCCTGAAACTTCGCCTATTGACTCAAAACTTCAGGACACTTTCTCCACTAAGAGAATTCAAGAGTATGAAAATGTTTTTCTGAATCCTCTGATGATTTTGCCTCCCTCTAACCTACTCCTGAGGTGCTTCCTTTTCCCTTTCACTCCCTTCCTCTCTTCTTTCTTTTTAAGAGGCTTAGCTTCCCCTTGAATATTTCCTACTCTTCATAACCCATTCTTCAAGTAACTGAAAATAAATATGCCTATATTGGAAAAATAATATACATAATTCATCATCTCTTATTGCCAACATATATTTCACAACAAATATGAATTCTCTCTTTTATTGTGTTATGTTAGTCACCATACAGTACATTCATTTTTGATGTAGTGTTTCAAGATTCATTGTTTACATATAACACCCAGTGCTCCATGCAATACATGCCCTCCTTAATACCTACCACCAGGCTCACCCATCGTCCCACTCCCTTCCCTCTAAAACCCTCAGTTTATTTCTTGGAGTCCACGGTCTCTCATGGTTTGTTTCCCCCAGAAGTCTTCCCAAATCTTCCCTAATACAGGATTCTCAGTACTACCTGAAAAAGCTGAATTATTTGCCCTGGATATGAATAATTTGTCAGTGAATCTTGAAGCATAGCTGCCAGTAACACCTGGTGTTACTGGTTATTCAGATAGGTAATCGAACTTACTCATCCAGTGCGTGGTTAACAGTCAAGAGAAGAGAGACCAGTCTTTGATCAACTGAATATAGTTAGTTGTCTTGAGTTAGAAGGAGAGACTGGGGCAGTGGGGTGGACTTGGACAGCATTAAACAGTAGTTATCCTGAGGTTACAAGTCATGTTTGTCAGAACAAAGCAAGTGAACATGGGCAAGTTTTAGAGTGTGAAAATGTGGGTTTGGTTAGCATGCGAACTTCCAAGCTGGCTGAGACTTTGACAGGGGCAGAGTCTGCTTTAAGCTCAGCATGGTATATGTAACCAGATATCCTGTTCCAGGGGAACAGCTTCTCTGATCAAACACAAGTAGGCATTTCATCCACAGCACACTAGGGTTATAACTTGACTGATTACCTTGGGCTGAAACTTTTTCATTGAATTTCTTTAAATTCTAAATATTAAGGAGGGCATGTGTGGTGATGAGCACTGGCTTTTATATGCAACTAATGCATTTTTGAACACTACAACAAAAACTAATAATGTATTATATGTTGGCTAATTGAACATAATAAAAAATAAAAATAAACTAATCTTTATTAAAGGCAATAAGAGTAAAATTCAAAAAACAAACAAAAATTCTTATCATGCTAATTCAGCACTCTAGACTTTGTCTTCTACAGTGCCAGAGACTGAATCTTTTACCCCATCTTAGCTTCCTGATCTCAAAATAACACCGATCATTTTGTCATCTCAATAGTTATACCTACGAAATCTGAATTTCAGACCTTCCTCTATCTTACCACTATCTCCAAAATTTACAACTTGCTTACCCTAGTGTTCCTACAGAAGCAGAAGCAGTTCTTTGGACCCAAACTAATTGATTTACTGCTTTTGCCCTAGCCATAATCCTCTGCACATTCCCCACTTAATTCTTTATATAGCCTTGTTTCTGTGATTCATTCATTTTGAAAACATACTTTATTTCTCTTCCCTTTTTTTTCTTTGTCCCTGCATATTCTTGGAAAAAAACAAACCCCATTTAATATCAAAACTAAATTGGAAGAAATCAGAGAGGGAGACAAACCATGAGAGACTCTTGACTCTGGGAAACAAACTGAGGGTTAAGGAAGGGAGGTGGGTGAGGGGATAGGGTAAACTGGGTAATGGACATTAAGGATATTATGGACATCACATCACCTGATGTGATAAGCAATGAGTATTATATGCAACTAAGAAATCATTGAACACTGCATGAAAAACTAATGATATGTTGGCTAATTTAATTTAAATTAAAAAAAATACCAAATCACTTTCTGTTCCATGCATATGCTTAAGCAGCTAACTATTACTGAAGATAATAATATACTTGTTCTAATTAGTCCCCAAATCTCAAATGGGCAGATATATCACTAATCTTACTGCATTTCCTTCGTAAATTAGTCTTCTACTTGATGTACCTGAGTTTTGTGTTCTTAGGTCATCAAAATGCCTCACCACTAAAAGCACACACCATATATACACACAGATGATAGATAGATAAATAGATAGGCAGATAGATAAGGAGACTCTTCACAATTGCATCTCATATTTCATCAAAAACTTTGCAGTGATCAGCTAGAAAGTGTCTCATATTCCAGCCATAAAATCTACCAAGTCACCTCAGCTGCCTGTCACCGCTCTCTTTACCTTACTTCTTATTTACAAGAGATAAAGGGACCCTTCTCCTACATATGGACAAAAACACTTGTGCTCTGGATCATTTATTGTCCCTTTATAAGGATCTTATTTCTGTTATTTACCTTTTACTTTGCCACATCATCAAATTTTCTCTATTTCCACAAAATATACAAAGGGTGTGGTGCAAAAACAATGAATACTGTTATGCTGAAAAAAAAGAATTATATTGAAAAAGAATGTTCTCTGTGTTATTATCCATCTTAAAAATAAAGAAGGGAACCTCTAGAGGCATAAGATGAGGGTTTACAAAATTACATAAGGAGTTGATAGGGGGTGTGGACTCTCATCCAAGAATATCAAATTTACTGTCATGATTAGGAAGTCAGCTTGGAAATATTTGAACCTGATTTCCAGTACATTTGTAAAATAATGTACAAGATCAGAAGGGCTAAGGCAGTGAGGGTAATTGGGAGGCACAAAAGGAGTTCTATTATCTCTTGGATTCCCAGGGTAAATATTTTTATCACTACGGGAAACCACAGCATGTTTAGTGAGTTCATCCTCTTTAGGTTGTCTCCTGACCTTCAGACCCAGATTCTGCTCTTCATGTTATTTCTGGTGATTTACCTCCTTACTCTGATGGGGAACCTGGTGATGCTGCTGGTGATTAGGGCTAATTCCCATCTCCCATGTACTTCTCCCATGTCCATGTACTTCTTTTTGAGCCATCTCTTCTTCCTGGACCTCTGCCACTCATCTGTCACAGTCCCCAAGAAGCTGGAGAATCTACTTTCTGAAAGCAAAACCATCTTTGTAGAGAGCTGCCTGGATCAGGCCTTCTTTTTGTTTGCCACCAGGGATACTGAGGTCTATCTACTGGCTGTGATGACCTATGACTGCCATGTATCTATCATCTCCCCTTTGTTCTGTGGTCAGGTGATGTGCAACCAGCTCTGTGTTGGAGAGGTGTGAGGTTCCTGGGGCCTTTGCTGATCATCAATATCCTCTTGGCTGTCAATTTAGACTACTGTGAGGATCAAACTATTTCTCACTTCAGCTGTGAGCTGTCTTCTCTCTTCCCTCTGTCTTGCTCTGATAACCTCCACCAAATTCATATTCCTGTTCTGCTCCTCTGTCTTGAATTTCTTTGTAACTTTCCTTATGATTGCTTTCTCTTATACCTGCATTGTCTCCACCATCCTGAGCATCAGCTCCACTTCATGTAGAAGCAAGACTTTTTCTACTTGCTTTTCTCACCTCATTTACTGTGATCTTGTTCTATGGCTCAGTTTTATGTTTTATGATTGGAGTTGATGTTCTCCTTACAGTACAATGTGGTCATTCCCATGCTGAATCCTGTATTTACACTTTGCAGAACAAGGAAGTGGAGACAGCTTTGAGAAGAATGTTAAGAAGATATGTTAATTCTTTCACATAGTGGACCAGAGAAACAGGACTATGGAGACGCTAAACTACTTTGCCATAAGATATTTTGTAACCAAAAATTAGGATTCTTTCCCCCTCCCTCCCTCCCTCTCTTTTTCTCTCTCTCTCTGCATTAGACTCCATGCTCAGTGGGGAGTCTGCTTGAGATTCTTTCCCTCTCCTTCTGCCCCTCCCCCGATTCACAAGCATGCACATGTTCTCTGTCGCTCTCTTTAAAATAAATAAATCTTTTTTAAAAAGGAAAAAATGGGGAGCCTGCATGGCTCAGTTGTTAAATATCTGAACTCAGCTCAGGTCATGATTCCAGGGTTCTGGGATTGAGCCCCACATCCAGTGCCGTACTCAACAGGAAGCTTGCTTTTCCTTCTCCCACTTGCCTTGCTTCTGTTCCCTCTTGCTCTCTGTCGAATAAATAAAATCTTAAAAAAATAAAAAAATAAAAAATGGAAAAATAAAGACACACCCCAAGTTAAATGTTTTATACATATAATCCTCTTTAATTATTTCATCAACCTTATATGACCTAAGTACTATTATTCCTGTTTCACCAGTCTGAATCCAGAGTCCATTTTTACAAATGCTTTCTTCGTCTGGTATCCTTTGAAAAATACCTTTTTATTTTCTTTTTTCCCCCCTCCAAATATTTTATTTATCTGTTTTTGCACACACAAGAGAGAGGGAGAGTGAGCAAGAGCAAGCTCGAGTGGTAGGGAGGGGCAGAGGGAAAAGCAGACTCCCCACTGAGCAGGGAGCCCAATGTGAGACTCTTTCCAGGACCCTGGGATCATGATCTGAGCCAAAGGCAGACATTAACTGACCGAGCCACCCAGGTGCCCAAAACATTGTTTTCTTAACTAGTGTGAACCAAATTAAAATTATATTGGTTGGAACCAAAGAATCCAAACTGGTATTCAAATTGGCACTAAAAAGTAAGTTATGTTCTTTACTTGAGCTGCAGTAAAATGTGTGGGCTTTTAAAACTAATATATAAGGAATTGAAAAAAACAGGAAATCTATTTATATTCCCTTATAATTCTCTTATATTCTCACCATGGTATTCAAAAGTGAGTATACTTACCACTCTGATGACCTCAAATTATGCACCCATTGATAATGAAATTATAATGATAAGACACTGCTGCTCTCATCTTGGATGTTGGGGATAAGAATATTAATAAACAAGGATAATTTCAAGCAAGACAAATTCAAATCTAGAAATTCTGACCTTACCTATGGCTTAGAGACAATCTAAAGCCAAGCTTTTAGAAGTTCATTCTCTAGCTTACTGAATTACAATCCTATTAGAATTAACTATCATATTGGATTGCATGTGTAAAATTAGGGAATTGGTCAAGATTTTAACAGTGATACCTAGCAGAATTTGAGGTCTCAGAGTACCAAACTTCCAAACGACTAAGAAGTACCCCTGCAACTGCATCTGGCTGGCTCAATCGATGGAGTGAGTGACTTTTGATCTTGAGATTGTGAGTTTGAACCTCACTCTGGGTATGGAGATGACTTAAAAAAAATCTTAAAAAAAACCAACCAAACGAAAAAACACCTAGTGCACTTCCCTCAGCCAGCTTCTTCCTCCCTTAATGCAAAAGCACACGATTCTTCTCATGCCTTCCCTTCTTGTTACTATGTTAGTTTCTAAGATCCAAAATTAATGGAACTTGGGGTGGAATGAAGATCCAGAAAAGAAATTAGGAAATTTCCATTTAAAACAATAGTCCATTAATTCCTGTTTCTAAACTGTGGAGATAATTTGTGGGAAATGATTTTAAGTATGTCCAAGCAAGGAATGGACTTGACATTTAAAAAATAATTTTAAAATCTTTTTACACGTAAAGATACCTATATAATTTTATGAGAATACATAAATGAGATTATTTTATGTAAGGTACTTCATGGTAGTCCAATCTTATTTTTTTTTCTTTACCTACTTCTCCTTTCCACAATTCCTATTCTTCCTTCCACCACTACCTCCCTCTCTAGAAACCCATTAACTGAATATATTTTCTTTCATCACTTCCTCATACTCATATAATCACACATAAGTCTTCATACATATGTGCACAGATATACATATTCATTTTACATATTCAGCTGTTCTGTTTTTTTTAAAGACTTTTAAAACTCCCTTTAAGTATCAGGTTTTGGGTTCCTGGGTGGCTCAGTTGGTTGGGTGACTGGCTTTGGCTCAGGTCGTAGTCCTGCAGTCCTGGGATTGAGTCTTCCATTGGTCTCCCAGCTCCATGGGGAGTCTGCTTCTCTCTCTGACGTTCTCCCTTCTTCCTTCTCTCTCTCAAATAAATAAAAATAAAAGTCTTTAAGAAAATAAATATCAGGTTTTATAAATCAAACCACTACGAGATACCACTTCACACCAGTCAGAATGGCTAAAATTAACAAATCAGAAAACAACAGATGTTGGCAAGGATGCAGAGAAAAGAGATCCCCCTTACATTGTTGGTGGGAATGAAAACTGGTGTAGCCACTCTGGAAAACAGTATGGAAGTTCCTCAACAAGTTGAAAATAGAGCTACCCTACAACGCAGCAATTGCACTGCTGGGTATTTACCCAAAGATACAGATGTAGTTATCTGAAGGGGCACCTATAACCCAATTTTATAGCAGCAATATCCACAGTAGCCAAACAATGGGAAGAGCCTAGATGTCCATTTACAGATGAATAGATAAAGAAGATGTGGTGTATATATACAATGGAATATTACTCAGCCATCAAAAATGAAATCATGCCATTTGCAATATGTGGATGGAGCTAGAGGGTATTCTGCCAAGTGAAGTAAGTCAATCGGAGAAAGAGAATTATATGACCTCACTCATATGTGCAATTTAAGAAACAAAATCAAGAATCATAGGAGAGGCGAGGAAAAAAGATAAAACAAGACAAAATCAGAGAGGGAGACCAACCTTAAGAGACTCTTAATCATAGGAAACAAACTTAGAGTTGCTGGAGGGGAGGATTTGAGGAGATGGGGAACCTGGGTGATGGACATTAAGGAGGGCATGTGAAGTAATGAGCACTGGGTATTATATAAGACTGATGAATTAAACTTCTACCTCTGAAGCCAATAATACATTACATGTTAATTAATTGAATTTAAATTTTTAAAAAGTGGTATTAAGTAATAATAAAACAGACACTTCTCCAATGAGGACATACAAATGGATATCAGACACATGAAAAAATATTCATCATCACTAGCCCTCAGGGAGATTCAAATTAAAACCACATTGAGATATCACCTTACACCAGTTAGAATGGTCAAAATTAGCAAGACAGGAAACAACATCTGTTGGAGAGGATGTGGAGAAAGGGGAACCCTCTTCCACTGTTGGTGGGAATGCAAGTTGGTGCAGCCTCTTTGGAGAACAGTGTGGAGATTCCTCAAGAAATTAAAAATAGAGCTTCCCTATGACCCTGCCATTGCACTACTGGGTATTTACCCAAAGATACAGATGTTGTGAAAAGAAGGGCCATCTGTACCCCACTGTTTATAGCAGCAATGGCCATGGTCACCAAACTATGGAAAGATCCAAGATGCCCTTCAACGGATGAATGGATAAAGAAGATGTGGTCCATATACACTATGGAGTATTATGCCTCCATCAGAAAGGATGAATACCCAACTTTTGTAGGAACATGGATAGGACTGGAAGAGATTATGCTGAGTGAAATAAGTCAAGCGGAGAGAGTCAATTATCATATGGTTTCACTTATTTGTGGAGCATAGCAAATAACATGGAGGACATGGGGAGATAGAGAGGAGAAGGGAGGTGGGGGAAATTGGAAGGGGAGGTGAACCATGGGAGACTATGGACTCTGAAAAACAATCTGAGGGGTTTGAAGTGGCGGGGGGTGGGAGTTGGGGTACCAGGTGGTGGGTATTAAGGAGGGCACGGATTGCATGGAGCTCTGGGTGTGGTGTAAAAATAATGAATACGGTTATGCTGAAAATTAATTTTAAAAAAATAATAAAATATATTCAGTTGAATTGTTATTTAACAATAGTTGACCTCAATAACCATACCAGGATCTGGGCCTACCATTATTGCAAATGCTTACACTTTCTAAGAGAGCAGTAGCTTAAATAACACTTTTGGAGAGATGCATCCATATGCATATATGGCTTTGCTTCAACAAATATGGCAAAAGAAAAAGGGGGAAAATGACTTCTTGATTGATTATTTATTCCATTAGTGCTTCAGTCAATAAATTATGTTCTTAAGGAAATAGCAAAGACTGGCTGTCCTGGTTACCCTAAAACCAAAAATTTCTCCATTTCATTCTTTTCCCTCAGGAAACTTTATGTCTCTGCTACAATCTTTTACAATGGTAATATAGTTCTAATTGAACATTGAATTGAGTTTATTAAATTTGCATATAATAATTTATTTGCTTTTATGTGTTGTTTCATTAATATTTTAAGTGTTTGGTTCATACTATAATAATTTTATGGGTCCTATAACTTTTACACTATTCAAAAGTGAAACATTATGAGAGATTAAATCAATTTTTAAAGTTCAGAACTACAGCCATCCCAGTGGATTTCATCTTAGAATACAGCTGTTGGACTTTTTCTAAATTACATTCTTATACAACTCCTTGCCTATACTGGATAAAATGGATTCCCTTATTTCCTTACTGATTTCTCCTGAGAGCATTTACCTATTAAATCACGCATCAGTATTCTTACTTGTCTCTGGTTCTAGGGAATCTAACCTAAGACACTCCATAATGCTTGATCAATCTCTCCAGCTTCCCAGGAGGTAAATTACCTGATTGGTGAGTTAGGGAGAGGAAGCATTGCTCAATTCCACCTTTCTCCTCTTTCCTATCTGCTCAGAGAAAAGGTATGTGCTAGTTTAATCATTTGGCAAAGTGATAAAAAGGAGCAATTCTGCCTTCTGTTGAGACATGTATGGTTTATATTGTGCATTCTATGATAGGATGGACAAAAAAATCTAATTTAGGGGGAGTGTCAACTACTCATGACTCAGTAGAGCTCGTGTGTGTGTGTGTGTGTGTGTTCCTTATGTTATATTCCTTAGTTTTATTTATTTATTTTATTTCTTAGTTTTATTAGTATTCATTCTTTGGCTTAAGTTGAATTTGTATTAGCAATTAATTTTTTATCACAATTTCTGATTCCTATGAGCATTATTTTTATTTATTTTTATTTTACTTTTTTAATTCTTATAAACATGTATTTTTATCCCCAGGGGTACAGGTCTGTGAATCAGCATTCACCAAAGTACATACCCTCCCCAATGTCCAAAACCCCACCCCCCTTATCCCAACCACCCTCCCCCCAGCAACCCTCAGTTTTTTTGTAAGATTAAGAGTCACTTATGGTTTGTCTCCCTCCCAATCCCATCTTCTTTCATTTATTCTTCTCCTACCCACTTAAGCCCCCATGTTGCATCACCACTTCCTCATATCAGGGAGATCATATGATAGTTGTCTTTCTCTGCTTGAGTTATTTCGCTAAGCATGATACGCTCTAGTTCCATCCATGTTGTCTCAAATGGCAAGATTTCATT